>NC_079173.1:30789089-30931775 GCF_947568905.1 Ostrea edulis
GAAGATAACGAACAGTGATCGATCTCCTAACTCCTATAAAGGTGAAGACAACGAACAGTGATCGATCTCGTAACTCCTATAAAGGTGAAGATAATGAACAGTGATCAATCTCGTAACTCCTATAAAAGTGAAGATAACGAACAGTGATCAATCTCGTAACTCCTATAAAGGTGAAGATAACGAACAGTGATCAATCTCGTAACTCCTATAAAGGTGAAGGTAACGAACAGTGATCAATCATATAACACCTATAAAGGTGAAGATAACGAACAGTGATCAATCTCGTAACTCCTATAAAGGTGAAGGTAACGAACAGTGATCAATCATATAACACCTATAAAGGTGAAGATAACGAACAGTGATCAATCTCGTAACTCCTATAAAGGTGAAGGTAACGAACAGTGATCAATCATATAACACCTATAAAGGTGAAGATTACGAACAGTGATCAATCTCGTAACTCCTATAAGCAATACAAAATAGAGAGTTGGGCAAACACAGACTCCCTGGATATACCAGAGGTGTAATCAGGTGCCTAAGACGAGTAAGCATCCCCTGTCGACCGGTCACACCCGCCGTGAGCCCTATATCCTGATCAGGTAAATGGAGTTATCCGTAGTCAAAATCAGTGTGCCAAGAACATGCTTGAGATGCAGATAAAAGAGGAGATGCAGATAAAAGAGGCGATACAGACACAGATAAAAAGTAATTCACTTTTCTACCAAATTTAATAGGACTTGGTATGTTGACAATGTATGAATTTTATACATTGTATGATATAGTTCTACAGAAAAATGCATTTCATCATTTGAAGAGAAATTCTATTTCAGAGAGCAGTTAAGTATATTGCCCTTAAATGCATTGAGGATATCATGGCTTGATTCTCAAATAAACTCCTTAATGTTAGATAGAATTTTAAATGGAATGAAAAAACAACATTCATTTAATCGACGAATCTTCATCAATTTTCCTTGTCCAAATCCACTTTTGATTGGCACTATTATTACAGGGCAACACATTGAGTGAGTTCTTATTTAAGCTTAAACAGCTGTCTGTGTGCTGCATCCGAATCTCGTTTTTCTAGAAATAAAAAAATGAAAACATATCATCATGCAATGCATTTAGTTTTACAGTTTGAGTGAAAAAGTCTTCATACACAATAAAAATTTACATTGAAGGAAATGTCTAATTAATGTTTAAATGGGTAGTTTTTAAAATTGAAATCTGTCTCTTTCTAAGGTAAGTGTGAAAATTGGATTGATTTGTTTGAGATTTATCTTTTTAGAATTTCTTCTTACCTGTGTGTACTCCCAGTTTGTGACATTTGCTTTACACAAAATATAAAATACACTGCCATCTTTGTCTGTTAAACATGCTGCATCTCTCTCGATTCGACCACTAACGGTATATCTGAAAAACTAAGCAAGGAGTGTCGTGAAATTCACAATTTTAACAAAATGGCTTTTTATATATGCATTTCGTAAATACATGTATATTTATTTTTCTAAGTGTTAAAACCCATAAATTACGCAATTTTGACAATAATTCGAATCAATACTAATTGAAAAGTACATATTTTAGACCATCGTCGGAAACCCACGGTTGATTACGCTTTGTTCCTCTCTCCATCACCCGTGGATCCATTCATTCCTACTCGCTCGTTCTCATGAATAAATATTTAAAAATATCGTCCAATCAAAGAAATCGTTGTAGTAACAGAACTCTTCTGTTTTTAAAGGTAGCATCAACTTAACTTTGCTATTACAAGAATTGTATACCGAAATTGGGCTGAAAGTGTCGTGTTGATTGGACAAATTCGTTCAGGGTATACGATGAGCGCCCAATCAAACTGCCTCATTAATTATTCATGAGAACGAGCGAGTAGGAATGAATGGACCCACGGGTGATGGAGAGAGGAACAAGCGCAATCAACCGTGGGTTTCCGACGATGATTTTAGACATATGTTAGTTGGAATCAAATAAATGGAAATGATACTGTGTACTATTTATACGTATATGTAATCGGAAATTCATGGCTCATTCTTTAATATTGGAGTTAACATGCAATATACATTTAATGCATGCTAGTGTGGAGTAAATGAAGCTTATTCGTCCAAGAAAAACCCGATGCATGCTATTAATTGTTCTATATTCTCTTCAAGTGTACTTTTTGATAAATTTTATTTCAATCTACTGACATTTCAATATGATATAATTAGAAGGGATATGGTGGAACGGAACCCGTAGAGATGCGTGCAACACAATTTTTTCAGGGAAATCGATAATTGACACTAGTCCCCTAAGTAGAAGGAACAATAAAGGTATCCTTATTTGTGAGAATTACAGGATTCCATTAAAAAAATCAGTATCCAGGGACGATAACCGGGTAATTACTGGATTCAATATATCAGTATCCAGGGACGATAACCGGGTAATTACTGGATTCAATACAACATCAGTATCCAGGGACGATAACCGGGTAATTACTGGATTCAATATAATATCAGTATTCAGGGATGATAACCGGGTAATTACTGGATTCAATATAATATCAGTATTCAGGGATGATAACCGGGTAATTACTGAATTCAATATAATATCAGTATTCAGGGATGATAACCGGGTAATTACTGAATTCAATATAATATCAGTATTCAGGGATGATAACCGGGTAATTACTAGATTCAATATATAATGAGTATCCAGGGAACCTTACCTGGTTGCCACCTAGTCCGTGACATGGAATAGCCTGGATTCTGTTGCCGGCTACTGTTCCCATTGTGTCGAGACAGAGACCAGTTTCCATATTGCGGACCTGAAAATTTCACTGAGAGATAAAACGGATCTTTCTTTTAATTTTAGCATGTCTATTCGAATTCTTCTCCATTTACATATCATTCGTTATGCACCTATATGTGTGTCTAAAAATAGCTCCTACGACTTGGAAATTCAAATCGATTTCTCTTTAATGCTACTTGGGGGAAATCCGATGAATTCATGCCAATGTTTAGTTATGTTTCTGTAATTTTTACTCACTTCTCCGCTGTATAAGGCCTTGTCTGGCAGTTTCATACCCGGTAAAAGGGTATTTAAATACCATTCGAAACTTTTACACCCCAAACGTTGTCGTAGATTTTTTCTGTGTGAAACGTCACCGTAATTACCCTAAAAGAACAAACTTACATTAGTACTGTTGAACACAAGCGAGGAAGAGTACACAACTTACCTTGATCAGATGACATAATTCAAATTGAGTCAGCTGTGCAGATTCGAGTTTGAAAAAATACCTTTTGCATGCCGTTAATAGTGGACGCCATAAAGGAAAGTTCTTAAGTTGAATTATATGCCGATTTGCAAAACTTTCAAATATGTTTGTATTACGCCCCTTCTAGAATTTTTCTCTTCTATCGAGACGTCGCCATTTTAAGTTGAGAACGACCAATTTAGACCTATGCTCGGGACCGTAGGAGTGAGGGTTCTTTATGAGATACGGGGCCTCCATTGTTAATGTCTTTCCGAAAGTCCCGCGATTCTCTCTTCGAAATACGGTGATTCTCACTGCTAAATGCCGTGATTCTCACTGCTACCTGGTAAATGCCGTGATTCTCACTGCTAAATGCCGTGAGTTTGGTGAATGAGCAATCTGACGCGACCATACCACGAGAGGGGCTCGAACTCACGAGATCAAGGTCACGAAGCGAACGCTCTACCACTGGGTTACCGTGACCACCTCACGCAGCTTTAGAGAAAACACAATTACAGTAGTGAATAAAATTCAGTGCAATTTTCCACAGAGGAGAAAATTCAAATCCCACGCAAACGATAAATATAATGCTTCACTCAAATTGACTCAACACATTCAGAATGAACGTATACAGGATTATGTCTCGGGAGACATATTGTTTGTATACTTTCTGTCCGTCCGTCTGTCTGACTGTCTGTCACAAAATCTTGTGAACGCTTCTCCTCCTATATGGCTTATCGGATAGACTTGAAACTTTGTGCAATGCTTCATTTCTATTTGTAGATGTGCATATTAGTAGGACAGGAGGTTTACAAGGTGTTTTACAAGGTGAACAAAATTCGGATCATACAACTCTAACATAATCAAAATTTCAACAAAAAATTTTTTGCAACTCGAAATCCACTTTATTATTTTAAAATAGCCTCCTTACCAGGTTATAATTGATTCTTTCATAATACAGATGTTTAAATCCATCCAACCAGACTTCTGCGGTTCGAACTGCATTTTTGCGCAATATCTCCGCAAAACTTTTACCCCATTTATACGGACTGACAGACCGAAAAATGTGAGCAACATGGGAGCAGGGGTGGATCTCAAGACTTCCGCCACACATCCAAGTCTGAAAATCAAAGTGAGGGACCAGTAGAGAATTTACTCGACGTGTTAAGGACGGGAAATATACAATGAATCCATACAGAGACATACATGATAGCGTTTGTTTTTTCTCTAAAGATACATCGAATTCAAATACTAGTGTACGATACGTGTATATCAATATAATGAAAACCCATTAACTGGTAGAGAAAATGTCCGTATTTTTCTTAACATCTTATATTTGAAAGCATTTACATTTTGTTTAGATATATACACACTACCCATCATAAATAAGTATACACAATCGCTTTTTACACATTTTTGCATGAAATATATTTAATTTAATGAAAAGAGCTGAATTCATTGTGTATAACTTTCAATTTATCTCAGTAAAATAATCAGTTAAATACTTCAATATATATGAAACAATGATGGACATTAAATATTTTGGCATAGTCTGTTAAATTGTGATCTTGATTTATCTAAATTGAAAAATCAAAGGATATTATATTGATTGATTGTATCTTGCTTAACGTCTCGCTCGAGAATTTTTCACTCATATGGAGACGTCACCAAGACCGGTGAAGCCTTCAAATTTATGCCTATGCTCGGCGTTTATGGCTATTGAGCAGTGAGGGTTCTTAAGCGTGCCACACCTACTGTGACATATAATCACAATATCAAAACATCATAATTAAAAATATGAACACTAACATTAAATAAACAAATCATGCACGTTGAAAGTGACATTTTGCATCGAAAGATCTGTATCCGTGATGTAACCCATGTTTTATTCGCAAGTAACTTATTTTGGTGAGTGTATACTTATTTACGGTGGGCAGCTGTACAATGGAAACCCTTATTGTGAATTATTTATCCCAAATCTCTCATTATTTTATCAGTATAACATTTAGGAAATACATGTAATTACATTTGTACATTCTTATGTGTTAGCTGCGGCTGTTGATGCTAATTTAGCGATTATTAAACTGATTTAGCGATTACTAAGCTGATTTAGTGGTTACTAAGCTGATTTGGCGGTTACTAAGCTGATTTAGCGGTTACTAAACTGATTTAGCGATTACTAAGCTGATTTAGCGGTTACTAAGCTGATTTAGCGGTTACTAAGCTGATTTAGTGATTACTAAGCTGATTTAGCGGTTACTAAGCTGATTTAGCGGTTACTAAGCTAATGTAGCGGTTACTAAGCTGCTATCTATTTTAAATGTCGGCTCCGCTAAAGCGTCGTCGGTAACTTAGCATTAACTTCCGCAAATAACGAATGAGGAGAAAGTTATCGCCATTCTTTCGTATTTTGTCTTCGTGTCACAGGATTCGATCGCCATATTATGACGAATACAGAAACTATTTCGGAATCTTAATGCTGACTTAATGGTCGCGGAAACGTCAAGTTGTTAGCCAATCAAAATACAGTACACGCACAAGTTTCGGCATTAGAATAGTAGATACGCTTACTCTGAACGAAATCTCCAGATTTTCTCCTCCCCAGATATCCATACCTTGGTCATATGTTCCCATCTTTGTGAAGTAGTCTCGGTTTATTGAGAACAAGCCACCAGCTATTGTAGGTGTTCTTTAATTAGAAAAGCCCCAACAGTTAGTATTTACAATTTTAAAATATAAATTTATGAAAAATTAAAGATAACGAACAGTGATCAATCTCATAACTCCTATAAGCAATACAAAATAGAGCGTTGGGCAAACACGGACCTCTGGATGTACCAGAGGTGGGATTAGGTCCATAGGAGGAATAAACATCCCCTGTCGACCGGTCACACCAGTTGTGATTCCTACATCTTGACCAGTTAAACGGAGTAATTATTAGCTAAAATTGGTATGTAAAGAATGGCCTAACCATTGACCTATGCAACACACTAGACAGCATTTTACATAATGGTAGTTTGTGTTGGCAAATTAGATCATAATATCTACCATAGAATCTGAGAAATGCTGATGTTAAACGAGACTGTTGAAGATCGTGTGACATCAACTTATTTAAAAACTGATCATATTCAGAACATGTAAAGATAGGGGTAGAAAATTTACTGGATCCAGCAACATATCTCTTGTTTGTAAGGGGGTCTATGAAGTTTTGGAATCCAGCACAGGTAACTCATAACCATTGGTTGGATTGGTTGGTTCCACTCGAGAATATTTCATTCATATGGAGATATCACCATTGCCGGTGAATGGCTGGAAAATTTAGGCCTATGCTCGGCCCTTACGACCTTTGAGCAGGATCGGGGGATCTTTCTCGTGCCACACCTGCTGTAACACGGGGTATCTGTTTTTGCGGTCTCATCCGAAGGACCGCGCCATTTAGTTACCTCTTACGACAAGCAAGGGGTACTGAGGACCTATTCTAACCCGGATCTCCACGGAAAGATTGGATTGGATTGTATTTTGTTTAACGTCTCTCTCTCTCAAGAATTTTTCACTCATATGGAGACGTCACCAAGACCGGTGAAGGGCTTCAAATTTAGGCCTTTGCACAGCGCTTACAGCAATTGAGCAATGAGGGTTCTTTAGCGTGCCATACCTACTGTGACACAGAACATCAATTTTTAAGGTCATCTCCGAGGACCCGTGACATTCACACCTGATGCCGAGCCTTTGGCGATGAAACTGTCACTACCTGTGTTAACGACTTAGGTTTGTCGCGGCCGGGATAGGAACCCCGGTCTTCCGC
This sequence comes from Ostrea edulis, assembly GCF_947568905.1. Taxonomy (NCBI): domain Eukaryota; kingdom Metazoa; phylum Mollusca; class Bivalvia; order Ostreida; family Ostreidae; genus Ostrea; species Ostrea edulis. Next base: position 30,796,139 of record NC_079173.1, read on the forward strand.
ATGCGGGGTATACGCTCAAACCTCTAGACCACCGACTGGATGGGATATTTCACTAACTCGAATGAAAGTTGATTTACAGCGTATCCTAATCTTCCACTTACTGCCATGGCCTGGTGGGATGGTGATTTTCTTTCTGTTTCTTTTCTAAATTTAGCCACTTGAACCCCATTATGGTCAAGTCAAATGTCCCTACTGCTCCAATCTCATTCCCCCAACAACCCATGGTATGGTCACTTATCATGTCTATAACAGGTGCTATAACTCTCGTGTGATCTTCCGCAATTCTCGCCAGCAATGGCTCAAGCCAACCTAAAAGAGCAATCTCTATATTGCAATAAAATCGCAATATGAAGAGTTTAAATAATAGGAATATATTAAGCATATCTATAAATAAAAGGATTTAATATTCACAATATGCTAAATTATTATAGCAAAATTGAACGAGATCCCTTTTTTCAGTCCAAAATATACTCTACATGTTGGGTTTTCCTAACAGACTAATAACAAATGTTGGAAAAACGTGCGCTGGAGAGATATTTCAGTCAGAAAGTGCATTCTACCCATATTTAGCAAATGTTTCACACCTCGAACGAAAGACTTTACCTATACCAAATCACTTGCCTGATGGTTGGTTATAACCATGCTCTTGAATTTGTAATTTTTGCACAAGAGAAAAGTTTACCAAGATATACTTAATTTAACAAGAACACTCTTCGGTCTTCACATTTGACTTTCTGTAAACCACAAGTATATTTTGATTAGCTCATAATGAAAATTAAGGTATATACTTATGCGAAGTTTATAAAGGTTCCTTAAACGTGATATAGTAGAGAAAACATAGCATACAACCTGGAAAGCACTCGATGTGAGAATCCAAAAACGTGAGTATTTCACCACTAGAAGCTTCGTATCCTAACAGCCGAGCACGGATCAAACCTTCCCGTTTAGCTGTTCGTAAAACCCGAACCTTCCCGGATCCATTTTCCAATAAATATTCGTCTAGCTCGTCTTTAAGGAAATCTTAAATTACAAGATTTCATTTTCTGAACTATGTTTCTACAGACTTTTTATTCCCTGTCATATCATGCAATGTTTTTGATAACCATTTGAATGTTTAATCAAAACTTAACATTAGAAATGAGCTATCATTTTCTCTGAAAATGTCTACCAATAATTAAATATCATTACCTAAATCAGAAAAGTCGTCCACCAGTATGATTTCATAAATAAGTTCTGGCGGTGTTCGATTCAATATGCTGTGAACTGTACGTAGCAGGACGGACCAAGCCTCGTTATGAAAGCAGATGATGACGCTCGTGGCGGGTAGTTTCTTGGGGTAAGTTTCTTGCTTACAACTGTTATAGTGGAAAACGTAAGCCTGCATTTCGATTGCATCGCATTTATACATGTAATTCAAATCGAACTCAAGTAGCCCATATCTTCAAAATTGACTATTAACTTCGTTTTTTTCTCTTCAATATCCTACTCTTGAAAAATACTAGTAAACGAATTGATTGATTGATTGATTGATTGAGAAAGAGAGAGAGAGAGAGAGAAGAGAGAGAGAGAGAGAGAGAGAAGAGAGAGAGAGAGAGACGTACACATACCTTGGATTGCGTATGTCACGAAGTCTCCTGTGGAGCGAGATCATGTCGCTAGCGTACTGATTAAAGGAATTTCGTTTGAAGAGTTCGTTATAAACCTTTTGTTGTTCTAAGGAAAGTTCTTTTTTGTTAATACGTACGGGGTTTCCATATTCTCCTGAAAGTGTCGAGAATCTTATCGCTAGATGTGTACATGTATCAACACTATACGTTACAATGAACTGATATATGCTATGAAAACAAGTATACTGAACTGCATTTGCAGATATATCTAGTTTTACTTATAAAGTGCTATTGTTGAAAATACCCTTCCAATATGTTTCATTTTCAACCCCACCCCCCAAAAGAGAAATGAAAAATAACCCAATTTTTATGCGACTATTTTACAATTCAAAATTACCACCAATCTTAATATTCTTTTACTAGTATACATGTGACTAGGGATTTATTTTTACTTCAATAAACAGATTGAAATACAAGTAACTTCAATATAAGTGGAATAGACTGCACAGACAAGTATTAAGGAGATCAGGTCTACGTACCTGGTGCATCTGGTAAGGCCACTTTCTCAAGGTGTCGAAGTCTCTCTCTCTCGGAAACTTTACGAGACGCCGTTTCCATGGAATCTCTTCTATTTTTGATGTGAGTTATATTTCGTTGCAGCAGATTTTGCAAAACCTCTTTATGGTGTCTGTTAAACACTCTCTGTGTTGTTTTTAACCTGGAGTTTGTCAATTGAGCTTTTACATCATAACTGCTCTTATTTGAATCGTGGTTAGTCCTCATACCTCGATCCGGAATCAAAAGGTCCTCCCTCCATTTTCTTAATATTGCTTTTCGTTTCATTTTTTCTTCATATTTCGTCCGTGATAATTTATCTAAGCTTGCATTACTAAAGGTATCGCTGAGATTAATGAAGTCATTTGCTTTTTTGATTAAATTTCTAAATTTATTAACTTTAGGATCGTCTGCACTCACTCTATTTGTTTTCTTTATTTCATCCTCTACGTCGAAAAGAAATAAAGTTACAAACAGCCAAATTGAAGACACAAAGAAAATAATTGCTAAAAATCTTGTTCGCAATAATTTGGCCATTTCCTGCTCTAACCTCGATTCCAGCGAAGATACAGTCGGACATGTGATCTATTCTTTCCTAAAGGAAAAATAAAAAAAATGTTTCACTGCTCACAAAGGAAACCCACACGCTACGCACTAATAACTTAAAATCGAAACTGCTATAATGATGATGTTAGTTAGAGAAACACACAGGACCTTAGTCTTAAAGAAAATCAAATTGGTGTTTTGCATATGCATGAGGAGACGATTTCTATAGAATTTTCCAATATACATATATCCTTATGTCAAATCCCGACTGGGGGAGGGGGTGTCAAGATTTGAACAAAGTTTATTCTAGATGAAATGAGTTGATGAACTGCACCTGTGCTATTCATTTTCAAATATTTCCCTCATGCCTTCCTTTGTAAAACTTTGTAGAAGTTGTCCTATGTAAAATTTACAAAAGATCAAATATGTTATAAAACGGTTTCCTATTAGACGTTTATCAATTTCATGGAACAGAATGTATATTAGTGTAATGGAAGATGTAATGTGCTAGAAAGTATTGTTAAAGATCAAATTAATGCTGATTTGATTCAATTGCTACATATCATGAAGTTTTTATCTCTTCTTAAGCAATCCCTATTGTACTGAAAAGCGCGTGCCCCTTTTAAATGATAAAGTTCAAATATAATACGGAGATAAATTTCATGAATTCCATCAACCTTATAAAAAATGCAATATTTAGATTAAGATTGGACCTCTGGTCACACCCAAGGTGGGAAGTGTCCAAGAGGAGTAAGCATCCATTATTGACCGGTCGCAACAGCAGTGAGTCCTACCAGGTAAACGCAGTAATCCGTAGTCAAAATCAGTAAAGAGAGGCCTAACAATTGGCATGAAACATGTCAGACGGCATTCGATCTAATGACAGATTGTATTTGGAATATCATATCATTATAATTACCATAGAATTTGCAGAATGTTGATTTAAACGAAATTGTTGAATCCCCCTGAAACACCAACTTATTTGTCAGTAGCCTATCTGCATTTTAAGATTGATCATACGCAGAACAAACTCTCGCGAATCAAATCAGTTGAGACATAAACGCAATCTGCAGGTGATGATGGAATATTGCTACATAAATATGGAAAATTTACTACGATGGAGAAGCTGAAGTCGGGACTTGTGCGTAAAATCGGGGGGGGGGGGGGGGGTTGTAACAAATATTTTTTTTTAGATCAAAAGATATTAATATTTCTTATACACCAGGGTCCCTTTCCAAAGACGAATTTCTTGAAAATCACGATTCATTTTTCAACACATTTGATATCCCAGTCTATGAATGTGACTTACCGTGCCTTTGCTGGATTCTACTGGATTTCCAAATTCACAAAAATCCTTACAGTTATACATGTACATATTAAACGAACTTACCAAAATGCAGGGTAATGATAAACCTCACAAAGACAATGTTGTCAACTGGAATCAATACGTATTCCTCATCTAATCTAATTCTTACCTCCTTTTAATAAACACAGAAGGTACGCACTTTTGTGTTAATGTGTTTAATACGAGATTTCAGTGTTCCTCTTATACTATTTATCCATTCTGACAAGTTGTGCAGTGAAAAGGTGAAGATAAAGAACAGCGATCAATCTCGTAATTCCCACAAAGAATACAAAATTAAGAGTAGGGCAAACACGGCCCCCTTGACTCACCAGACGTCAACAGAGTTTTTTACAGAGATGAAGTTCTGTCGCGAATTGAAAGATATGGGGCTCTCTCAAATTGGGACCTTTTAAAATAAATGGTTTTAAGACGTCATTTTCAATTGCATGTAAATCGACATCACTAGGTGAGACATGGCTGTCATGTGTCCGTGGATATCGTACTACTGTAGAGTTACACATGTCTGTCATGTGACCGTGGATATCGTGCTACTGTAGAATTACATGTGTCTGTCACGTGACCGTGGATATCGTGCTACCGTAAACTTACACATCTCTGTCACGTGACCGTGGATATCGTGCTATTGTAGAGTTATACATGTCTGTCACGTGACCGTGGATATCATGCTACTGTAAACTTACACATGTCTGTCACGTGACCGTGGATATCGTGCTATTGTAGAGTTATACATGTCTGTCACGTGACCGTGGATATCATGCTACTGTAGAGTTACACATGTCTGTCACGTGACCGTAGATATCGTGTTATACTATAGAGTTACACAGCTGTCTCAATTTTACACACAAAGTAGGAAGTTGTACAGGTTTTGTTATTTTGATGTCTTTCCTGTCTAATGACCTAATAAGTATATCGAATATGTGTAATGTGAAATTCATTAATATGATATATTACTTACATAGTAAAGTTATAAGATACTTTGTCGTTTTGCAAGTCGCATGTATATGAACATTAATGTTTGTCTTGAGACAATATATCGTGCGTTTGACAAATCAAGGGATCATAATCAGTACCCAGAGTTTGTTTTCCAAAATGCAGAATTACATCATTTTTTAAAAATGCACCCAAACAACGAATTCTAATGATTTTGATGTCTGGTACAGTCTAATGATTTTGATGTCTGGTACAGTCTAATGATTTTGATGTTTGGTACAGTCGATGATTTTGATGTCTGGTACAGTCTAATGATTTTGATGTCTGGTACAGTCTAATGATTTTGATGTCTGGTACAGTCGATGATTTTAATGTCTGGTACAGTCTAATGATTTTGATGTCTGGTACAGTCTAATGATTTTGATGTCAGTCGATACATGTTTTCAAAACTTTTCTACTAGTGTACAAGTTTACGATTTTAAAGATTTCATTCAAACTTCCTCTCTCTTTCTCTCTCTCATGCATTATTCATTTGCTTTTTCCTTTCTCCATATTGTCTGATGCTAAGTTATGCATCCGGCACTCAAAATAGAAATCAAGAATATCCTATTTTATACATGTACGTATTTTTACTACAGTTATATTTTATTTATTTCCACTGTATGGCAAAACCATGAAGTTAAAAATAAATCTATAACATTCATAGGATAATTGACTCGCTGGTTGTATATTGTTTAAGCGGGACGCTTGAGAAATTTCATTCATATGGAGACGTCACCATTGCCGGTGAAGGGTTGCAAAATTTAGGCCTATGCTCGGCGCTTACGGACTTTGAGCAGGGAGGGATCTTTATTGTGCCACCACTGCTGTGACACGGGCCATCCGGTTTTGCAATCTTATTCGAAGGACCGTCCTATTTAGTCGCTTCTTACGACAAGCAAGGGGTACTGAGGACCTATTCTAACCCGGACCCACGGAACTATAGGATATATGAGATTGATTACTGTTCACCTTTTGATATAATAAAATGTGTATTAAAAACCGCGAACTTAAACTTTGCAAAAGATTCGTTGTACGAAAAGGACATACCAACTGTGAAATTCAAAGTACAGTGAACATCATCCTGATCCTGATCAGAGCATTTATATGAACATGAAACTGTGAACTGACGACTGTGAAAACACGCTTAAGACAATAATCCGCATAAACAAGAATAAGCAGGAGACACTCATGTAGTAAGATTTTTGGGTTGAATTTGGTTTCGGACTTATTGGTTAATATACATCATCTCCAGTGTTAAAGTTGGTTCTTGGGTTAAAAAGAGCGTAAGTATGAAACGTATAGCTTACCTGTAGTGAATATCCACCTTAAATTTTCTGGATCAATCACGGCACGGTAAGATCCACGTGGTCAGAAATTGATCTTCAGACAGCCAGATGTTGCTCCTCGTCATCTTTTCCTTTTGTGTATAGACAACACCCATATGTTTTACACGCTGTTAAGTAATTCTATTTTAATATTACCATTTCAATCAACCATCATAAAGAACCCAGGCTGTTTTACTAATTATAATTTCGTAAAAAAAAATATCGATATTTAGTAAATATGAATTGTTTTATGGTGTAGATTTCACTGACAAGTCCTTGTTTACTTTTTCAGACGTACATCAAAATCATATTCCCGATAATCCACTTTAAATTCGCCATACATGACAACTCCGGCCCGTGTCTTACAAAAGTTGTCTCCCCGGTTTCCCTATAATCTTCTCCTCCAAAGAGTATTTCATCCATAGGTCTCGTGGTGTCTATGTACCTTACTAAGTCTTACCACCTATAGTGAAACCCTTGAGATGTAGTCCGTATATTAGTAGGCAACAAGCAATATATATAAGGCGTTGATCGACCATCTGCAGTATGTATAGATTAGGAAGTAGACTTTATCTAAAACCAATAACCTATACATAATACTGCGCCATGATTAAAATATATATCGAGACTATATGGTTTTTTTTTATTGAATCATTTATCTATTTTGATCATTTACATTGTATTTGCTTGACATAATTTGGAATAATATTGAGTAGTTGTAACGAGTTTGCAATGATGACCATCGAATTGGTTTTTAAATCAATTTGATATAACAATGAATATTGACATGGGGTTAGACTACAAAAACGAAAACCTAATTCTATAAGCAATATATTTATACGTGTAAATAAAAGAACAACCCAAAATGAAAAGGAACGTACTGTAAATTTGAAATTGATTTCCTATAGTTTTAATTTTTTCTAATAGTAAGCAGTCTTCCATCTTAATATCAGCTGTAGCGATGCTAGAAATTATTTACAAAATGTATTATGTATTATTGTATATATCAAAGTAATTCCGCTGGGTTAAAAAAAATCAATATTGATTTATCTTCTCTACACAGTTCACACTGATTTAATGAATCATTTGCTCTATGCAAAAACTCTGGATCAATGGATATTTACTATGGGTAGAGGCCCAGGCGTGTTAACTATGGGTAGAGGCCCAGACGTCTTAACTATGGGTAGATACCCAGACATGTTAATTATGGGTAGAGACCCAGGCATGTTAACTATGAGTAGAGGCCCAGGCGTGTTAACTATGCGTAGAGGCCCAGACGTCTTAACTATGGGTAGAGGCCCAGGCGTCTTAACTATGGGTAGAGGCCCAGGCGTCTTAACTATGGGTAGAGGCCCAGACGTCTTAACTATGGGTAGAGGCCCAGGCGTGTTAACTATGGGTAGAGGCTCAGACGTGTTAACTATGGATAGAGACACAGACGTGTTAACTATGGGTAGAGACCCAGACGTGTTAACTATGGGTAGAGATCCAGACATGTTAACTATGGGTAGAGATCCAGACGTGTTAACTATGGGTAGAGACTCAGACGTGTTAACTATGGGTAGAGATCCAGACGTGTTAACTATGGATAGAGGCCCAGACATGTTAACTATGGGTAGAGACCCAGACGTGTTAACTATGGGTAGAGACCCAGACGTGTTAACTATGGGTAGAGGCCCAGACATGTTAACTATGGGTAGAGGCCCAGGCGTGTTAACTATGGGTAGAGGCCCAGGCGTGTTAACTATGGGTAGAGACCCAGACGTGTTAACTATGGGTAGAGACCCAGGCGTGCTAACAATAGGTAGACCTAGGCGTGTTACGGTGTATATCCCTGTAATCAGCGTATTTGATATCGTGCCTGGCGTGCGATACTCTTTTACAATTATAAAAGAAAATACTTCTTTCCTATCATTTGGTAAAACGAACATATTTCATGAGCGGATACAGAGGGAGAGGGGGACTGGAAACCCCTCCCCACGAGATTTGTCAAGAGGTGAGGTCCTCGGACCCCATTTCTAACAAGTCGCAAGGGAGGGGGGGGGGGTCCGGACCCAACATGAGGTTTGTTTATGGGTTTGTTTTGGCTCGCTTTTGCTTGCCAATTTCATAAAAACTCTTGTACAGAAGAGAACTAAGGACCCTCTATCGACATTTTATTACATTTTAGTAGAGATGAACAAATTATGATATTAGTATTAATGACAATGAAGTGACTAAATTGTATATGGCATGTCAAACGTTGCAATATTTGATCTTTTTCATTTGTATTGTATATTTTTCCATTTGTATTCTATATGTTCTGTTTGTTTGTTGTTGTTTTTTTATCCAGTGGACATCGAGGATGTGGAAGCATTCATTCTTATTATCTGAAAAAAATATTGGGACGGATCAGAGGGCTACAGATCCACCCCTTGAAAAACCCTTCCATTTACAGCGCACAAAAACATGAACACGGTTGAGGCCTCATATCGTTGTATACTTGCATTGCCGTCTCATAAATTTAATACCAAAAAAATTCCAACATTTTTTTCTACTATACTTGTGTCCAAACATACCTTCAAATATTAACTAATTCCTCATACGACCCTAAAATCTACAGTTTCAATTGAATTCGTTTGTTGAAGTAGCCATGTTAGGTAGCCAGTCAATTCGTATCCCGGTTCATTTCCATACTTACACAATAACGTCTAGATCTATGAGAATTAATGTCCTCGCAAATATTCTAGTCAATATTTTAGATAATATATCATCCCAGTTCGATAAATGATAATTATTGAAATAGGTAAACTCACGGCTTCGCGGCTTTCATTAGTCTGACGCGGTCCCCATCCCTGTCATACGAGCGTAGGGGACCAGACTCGGCTTAAATTGTAGCATTTTCAATAATCAAGATCTTATTCTACCTTTAGATGAGCTGCTTTTTAAAAAACAAAAAATTCTATTAATCATTAGTGTTTATGATAAATGAAGACCAAATACATATTATAAATAGATACCAAGAGCAACAGGGTTCGAATTGACTGGCTACCTAACATGGCTACGTCAACAAACGGTATCGTCTGAAGCTGCGAGTTTTCGGGTCGTATCGGGATTTAATGAATATATCTGAAGGTATGTTTGGACACACGTATAGAAGGAAAATATATTAGGATTTTTTTAGTATTAAATTTATGAGAATGCAATGCAAGAATATAGCGATATTAGGCCTCAGCCGTGCGCAGCTTTTTGTGACCCGTAAATCGAAGGTTTTTTTTTTTTTTTTTTTTATAAGGGGTGGATCGGTAGCTCTCTGATCCGTCCCAATATTTTTTCAGAGTGCTACAGTTATGCAGCTATTAGATACACGATTCATAGTTTTAGATAATTTTCATTTTCTACTAAATATATGATTTATAGTTTTAGTTATGAGAAAGTCCAGCGTTTTAGAAGTTTCCCCCGAGAAAAAATATCAACTAACGAGTTATCTAAAATGTTATTAATAACTACCTTGTGTTTGTCGTAAGAGGCGACTGAATGGGGACAGTCTTTCGGTTGAGACCGCAAAAACCGAGGTCCCGTGTCACAGTAGATGTACCAAGATAAAGATCCCGCCTTGCTCAATGTCCGTAAGCGCCGTGCATAGGTCTAGATTTTGCATCCCTTTACCGGTAATGGTGACGTCTCTTTATGAGTGATAAATTCTCGAGCGTCCAGGATGTTATGATATCTGATATTCGAAACAAAGAGAAACAATACGTACACGTGGAAACTTTTAGAATGGTGTAGGAGCTTGGATACCTCGTGTACTGCTGCTTTTTCCTACGATAGGTGAAGATAACAAACAGTGATCAATCTCAGAACTCCCACAAGGAATACGAAATTAAAAGTTGTCAAACACGGACCCCTAGACATACCAGAGGTGGGATCGGGTACCTAGGAGGAGTAAGCATCCCCTGTCGACCGGTCAAACCCGCCTTGAGCCCTATGTCTTGATCAGTTAAACGGAGTAATCCGTAGTCAAAATCAGAGTGCCAAGAGCGGCCTAACAATCGGTATGAAACACGTCAGACAGCTTTTGACCCAATGATAGGTCATATGGGCAAACTAGATCATTATAAAGACAACAGAATTTGCGAATTTGCTATATATTTTTACGATCAATAAGGAATGTTCGCAAAGATTAAGACTATACTGAGTTTAATTGTTTTAATTTGATTAACAATGAAAACGTTTGATTTTGTAAACTCACAAGAAGCTTGTTTTCGTTTTTAACCTGTTTGTGTTACATCCATCTGACTAAACACGTCGAACTTTCCAACTATGATACGCATGCGCACTTCGCCACGTGTCTGTTACTAAGTAAATCAATCGTCTTTCCTGCAACATATATCTTTTTTGTTCTATTCTCGGCTTAGCATCTTACCTTCTTTCACTATGTTTTCCAATGACACCGTCCACAAACCGTTCATCCGGGATTTTGACTGTGTTACATATTTCTGTAGAAACTGAGCACGCTTCGCAGGTAAGATTTCTGTGTTACAAGAGTGGAAAACAATTTCTTGTCTTTCGAACAGCGATTTCTTAAATGAATTCATACCAAATTACGTAAAACGTATATCTAGAAACTGAGAGATAGTATTACAAATAAATAAAGGTATCGAGTATTATTCAGCTCATTTCATGACAGTCCTAGAAGAGTCACTGTTACATTTTCAAGCGACAATTTAGAATTAAATGTTTACAAAATATTACTGATGACTCTGGAAAGGACTAGATATCATTAATCCACCGAAATCAACCGTCGTGCATTCGTTGATAGATTTTCATTCACAGTTGAAAAAATTATGTTGCTGAAAAACTGCAGGTATAGGGAGTTTGAAAGATACTAGCAAAAAATTTATGGTAAATTATGACTGTGTGAAAGATTTTTAAAAATTATTTTTTCAACCTAAGATTGTGTAATATGCCCTATCCTACTTTATGTGCTCTCTCTCTCTCTCTCTCTCTCTCTCTCTCTCTCTCTCAATACAATGTATCTTATATCATTGAAGATTCCGTTCGCCTATAAATATTGATGATGTTACTGTGTAGTGCTAAATTACATGTAATCTATGTACATATGTGAAAATCAATTAAAAAACAATAAATTAAAAAAAAAGACGCAGGTTGTGTCGAGTGAGGTTTGAAAAGCCACAGTGTCGTGGCAGTCGTGTCGTGTCGGGGCTCTCTGACTGGTAATGGTGTTTTTTTAATTTGTGTGAATTTTTTCTTGAACCTTTTGAGCCTTTCACTTTTTGAAAATCGATATGTTCTACTGAATAACAATTGGATGATAACTACTTTTTTAAGGTAGTCTATGCTCTGCATAATCTATATCAATTTGTTTGAAATTTAAATATCATTTCTTAGTATTTTTATGCATGAAAACATGTCAAGTAATAACTGTATAAAATCTTAAAAAGATCAAAGGAAAGAATAGGAAAAAATAATAGGTCTTGATATTACAGTCTCAAGAGTGGTTTCAAATTAAATGTACCATACATACTGTTTAACAGGGCATTGTTAGTGTACCTTGAAGCATCGAACTTTTGATGGAATGTTTAATCAATTGCAGCCTAAAAGCAAATGATATTCATCTTTGCAAAAAAAAAACTTATATCTATTTCTTATTTACTCTTGGTTTATATCGATTTAAAATAGCCTATACGTCAGTTTTAAGAAGAATCAAATAGTTTGTCACTGCAGTAAACATCTTTAAAATCGATTATTCAATATGTTATATTTGATACAGAAGACTACATTGTTGTATTGAACACTTCTTGAAGCTTCCAAGAAGGCAAATTATTTAAAATTCAATCCATTATTAAGATTTCTTGCGTGGCGGAATTGAATATCCATATTCATTATATTAAAGTAAATCTTCCTGCTAATATTCACTATTTCTTCACTACAGTATTCATTATCATAAAACAAAAACATACAACAACAAAAAAACATACCAAAAACAAAAAACAAAAACAAAAAACCACCCCTAAGCCGATAATTGAATTTTCTCATTACCCAGCCTTAGCTACCGTCAGGTAAACACAAATGTTAAATTCAACATCCGCGCCCTTGTTGTGACTAGCTCTTTATTTGATCGAAAACATTTAATCCACAATTATTTCTTATAAAACATTATATTCCCTATCCAAGTCGTCCAGATCATGATACTCATAATTTTGCATTTACGGTAGCTCACCGAAATACCGTATAACGGGATATTTTTGCGTATCACAAATTTTGCGAAAATACCCATAAAACACTGTTAATTTTTATTTGCGTAGTTCTTTGTTTGCGATTCTCCAAGTTACAAATTAATTAACACTTGACAGGTTTCAATTTTGTACAAAACAGACATTACTGTTACGCGTGTCGTCGCTCAGCAAATTAACAGGTGCGTGTACAGAGTGATAACACCTGACCACCGTTTAAGATAATTCAGTACTACATCCGAGGGGGTGAGTTTCTACTCACTGAGTTATTTTTATCTTGTAAAGTATGGTACACAATCGGTGTAAATATTTTGCAAATCTAAATGTTTGCGATTCAAAAATACTCGCAAAGAAAGCGAAAATTGGATTATCGCGAGAGAAAAAAACCGTTATACGGTAATATTTGTTTTCTTCTTGCGAAATTGCGAGAACAAGATCTCATGTTTCTCCTGCTCATATATATCATCCCATTTTAAGCCTTTATACCTTTCGTGATTCAAAATTACTGCCGTAACACTTAACGACAAATTTCCGCTCTGCTCTGTTTTGGAACTATTGTTATAAAAATATCATTAGTGTCCTCTTCGTCAGTAGAGATTATCAACAGACGTATATGTGATGTCGATCCTGATAGGTCGATGGTACCGGATTTAACCGTAGTATCGAGATACAAGACATCATTAAAGGTTTAGGTAGCAGGGGACAGTTTCGCACTATAGGCCCGGTCAAGTTTCTTAAAAATGGAGATACCCCATATTTGAAGTGATATTACATGTGTAAAAATGTGTAGAATAATTTTAGGATACATTACAAGTGTATCTGAGTGCTTAGTGAAAAAAAATATGATATGCAACATGTAGGTGTCACCATGATGCCTAGTATATAGATGGGTGCAAATGCGAAACTAAGACACGTGGTCAGCAGCTGAAGAAATTCAGATTAAAACCTAGAGGGTCCAGGAAAAGGTAGGTAGCTCAGAGGGAAGGTGGATGGCCCCATATAAAAGGTAGATTTTAAGAAGGTTAGACAGGGTTCTTGATTGTGCACATCGTCTATATCGCCTCGCTTGGTACTGTGGTGGTGTGGGGGTGGTGCGGATTTAGCCCAAATGACAGAAAATCAGAGCAAGAAGGGGGCACCTGCTCAGGGCATGTTTTGTGCAGCAACACCTGCATATATGGATGACATTTAATTTAGGGCCCTAATTTAATAACTACACTAATATGAAATACAAATATTGAGAAAACAGGTTAGTATGATTTTTCATTAACCTGTCATAACCTGATTTAGATGTATACCCCCTTCCCACATGTTGAAAAACCAAAACAAAAAACAAAAACAAAAAAAACTCGATCTCTGCCATTTTAATAACAGAGACACACAACAACTCGTACATAAATACATTCGTACTTATTATAAACACTACAATCCTCCCCTAACTGAATATAAGCTATCAGCAGCATTTATACAACAAAAACTCATAATTGAACTATCTGTTAATTATCAAACAAAATCCTTTCAAATTCTTTCTAAAGGCAGCTGAGTTCTTATCATGGGTTCTGGTTTAGACGGTGCACTAACTAATTGACATCCATGACAACTACGACAGGTTTTTTCTACGCTTCTGGCCACCATAGTTTTGAACGCAAGTTTCTCTTCATCACAATAATTCCGGGATATCCCTCATGTCCTAATTCAAGAATCCTGGCACGCAGATTTTTCGGTATTACAATTCTGGTGCCTCGCAGAATAATTGACCAATAGCACAAAGTTCATTCCTGACAGGTAGATATTCCTTGAATTGACAACGCTCCCATTGTCCTGATAAGATACATTTACGTACATCACTCAGTTCATCATCATTTTCTGACGCGCGTTCGATTTCTTTAGTTGTGATTGCTATAGGAGTTGCAGCTACTGTAATACTACGAATATACTCCTCAGTGTCATCATTATCCGATTGTTTTTTAACCAGTTTTGGAACAAGTCTTGATAATGAGTCTGCAATGTTCTTGGTTCCTGAAATGTACTTCACATGGTAATCAAATGATTGTAACCGAAGAACCCAACGTTCTATCCTAGCTCTCGGTTTTGACTTGACAGACAATATACACTCCAGCGGTCGATGATCTGTCCACAATTCGAATTTTGATCCAATGAGATACATGTGAAAACGTTCACATCCCCAAATCAGACCTAATGCTTCCTTTTCAGTTTGAGAGTATCGCCTCTCAACATCAGAGTTCTACTTGCGTACATGATAACTCGATAGTCAGTCCCTTGTTTTTGAACAAGTACAGCTCCAAGTCCAACTGGGCTTGCATCGGTAATCACAATGGTCTGCGCTAAAGGATCAAAGTATCCCAATGTACTAGCTTGTGACAACTGGTCTTTCAGTTCCTGAAATGACTTAGCTTGTTCTGGTCCCCACTTAAATGGAGCATTCTTACGGGTCAACTTCCTCAATGGTTCCGCTATAGTGGCTAAATTTGCAATGAATCTACCACTAAAATTCACCAATCCCAAGAAACTTCGTACCTCTGAAATAGTTTCAGGTTGTCTAGCCTCCATAATGGCCTCCAATTTAGATTTAGCCATGCCGATACCGTGTTGAGAGAGAACATGTCCCATAAATTCAATGTGCGTCATGTTAAATTGACATTTTTCAATGTTCAATGTTAGTCCTCGGTCACAAAGTTTTTGAAGCACAGCATCTAATCGTTTATCATGCTCATCTGTAGTTTTCCCTGCACAACAATATAATCAAAGATACTCTGAACACCATCACGTCCATCCAGTGTTTGTTGAATGATCTTATTATACAGTTCTGGCGCGCAACTTATACCAAACAGAAGTCTTTTATAACGATACATGCCCTTGTGAGTCATGAATGTAGTAATCTTTTGCGACTCTAGATCTAGTACAATGTGGTGGTATGCAAGTTTGATATCCAGTTTGGAAAATACAGTGCTTTGATTAAAGTCCTGTAACACTTCTTCAACGGTGGGTATAAGATACCTTTCACGCATAACAGCCCGATTTGCTTGCCCCATGTCAACACATAAGCGAATATCATTCTTCTTCGGAACAACTACCACAGGTGAAACCCAAGGACTCGGTTCATCGACTTTCTCAAAGATATCTTGAGAAACAAGTTCATCTAGTTTGTGTTCTAATTTTTCACGCAAATGGTATGCTACACGCCGGACAGGTTGTACCACAGGTCATACATCTGAATCAATTGGAATTTTGAGAGAATATTTTCTGAGTTTTCCGATTCCTGTGAAACATTTTGGAAATTTCTCCTTCAATTCTGATTTTCTATCAACGACATTCATGTTAATGTGTGGTATCTCCATTTTCTGCAATCCTAGCTCTGTTGCCGAATCTTTACAAAGAATTCCTGGTCCTTCCTCCTGAATAACATAGAATTCAGTATTAATCGTCCTGATCGTTCCCATAACTTGAACATCAGTTTGGAATATACCTAGAACAGTTAGTTGTTTCCCTCCATATTTAAACCGTCAGGTTTTTTTTTGTTGTTGTTGATTTCTGACTTGTACATTTCACCTTGTTTGCCTTTAAGGATTCCCATAGCTTGTTTCCCATCACATTAACTGTTGCTCCAGAGTCAACTAATAATTTGGTCTCAACTCCTCCTACAGTTAAGTTGACAAACACATTATTGGACACAATGAATGCGTATTCAGCGTCATCAACAGTTCTAACACTCTGTCGTTGTGCTTTTTTGATGTATGACTCTGCTTTTCACTTTTACACATTTTTTCAAAATGTCCTTGTTTACCACACTTGTGACATGACAGTGTCTTGGCGGGACAGTTTGTATCACGTTTCATATGGCCTCTTCTTCCACATGCGAAACAAATTGTATCGGACGTTTTCTTTGCTGGCTTGTTTCTATACCTTGATTCCTGAATTCTATTCACCGATTTTGTTGATACCTCGTAACTTTCCTTCCCTTCCATTGCGAGAGCTTGTTTTTCCGAAAACTCGATGGTCTGAGCCGTTTGTCTGACAAGTTCAAGAGTAAGGTTTTTCATTTCTAAGAGTTTCCTTCTTAATCTATGAGACAAACATTTTTCAATGACTTGGTCTCTTATCATTTCATCTTGGGCTACACCTAATTCACAATACACAGCTTTTCAGTTTCATTCACTTGCTGAGATGTAGCTCTGAATAAAGAACGTTCGTAAGGCACATTTTTCAATGGTGAAAAATGGTCTGTGAGCAACTTGCACGTGACATCATAAACAGTTTCATCTTCTCTTTGGGCACGTTCCTCTAACGTATAATAAATATCTTGAACTTCATTACCTGCAGAATGTAGCAGCACTGCTGTCAATTGTCCTGGTTCCTGGACTCCTTTTCCAAGACTGTATAAACCGAAACTACGAAGCCATTTTTTCCAGCGAAATCCCACGTTGTGTACATCTCCACTTGGATCGAATTTCGTCATTCCCCCAATTTCCACAGCCTTCATCTTAAATGTGGGCTAACTATGGCCTTTGTTCGATTTATCCTCGTCGCCACTTTATGTGATGTCGACCCTGATAGGTTGATGGTACCGGATTTAACCGTAGTATCGAGATACAAGACACCATTAAAGGTTTATCATTTTAATAACAACACAGACACACAACAACTCGTACATAAACACATTCGTACTTATTATAAACACATTCGTACTTATTATAAACACTACAGTATAGACATGAACAATAAGTGGAAAAGTTTGGAATAATAGGCTCATACAATGTCCTTCAACTGAATCACTCATTTAGCTACAGGAACCCACGTTTAATAACTTCACCGTTCAACCTTACCTGCAAATCAGTGGCACGGCTATGGGAACTAAGATGACACCATCTTTATGACGAGACTGGAACGGAGCCTCCTATATTATTCACCAGTTAAACTCCTTTGTTGGCTACGTTTCATAGATGACATTGAGATGAAATGGGTTGACGATCGTGAAAGCTTCAACGACTTTATCATCAAGCTCATTGTGGAAATTTCAAGAATACTTTGTTGGATGCCAGAGCCACACTTACAAACGGGGAAAATGAGTTTAATCTCCACACTAAAGATTTATACTTTGTGCCATCCAGCCACCCCACCCCAGAATTCTACTCCTACTGCTTTCCAAGAGCAAGAACAAATTCTTAAAACTCATCTGGAAAAGAGAGGATACGATACTTGCACGATACAATCCGTATTTGATGAAATGTCACGGCAGGACTGACAGTCTCTCGGACTCTCTCCTTCAATACAAAGAAAGACCACAGACTGACAAGGTAACACTAGTAACCATGTATCATCCCGCTCTCAAGAACCTCACACAGTAATCTGACAAAACATCCGCCTATTATGTGTGCCAATAAACTGATGTTTTCAAAGAACCGCCTATGGCATCCTTCAGACGCCGCAGAAACCTGAAGGACATGATACCAGATTCTGATAATAAACCCATAGTCTTCACCGTGACTTTACTAGATTTTGATACTAAACCCATTGACTTCACCATGACTTTACTAGATTATGATAATAAACCCATTGACTTCACCATGACTTTACTAGATTCTTATAATAAACCCATTGACTTCACTGTGACTTTACCAGATTCTGATAATAAATCCATTGACTTCACCGTGACTTTACCAGATTCTGATAATAAACCCATTGACTTCACCATGACTTTACCAGATTCTGATAATAAAACCATTGACTTCACCAGATTCTGATAATAAAACCATTGACTTCACCATGACTTTACTATATTCTGATAATAAAACCATTGACTTCACCAGATTCTGATGATAAACCCATTGACTTCACCATGACTTTACCAGATTCTGATAATAAACCCATTGACTTCACCGTGACTTTACCAGAATCTGATAATAGACTCATTGACTTCACCATGACTTTTCCAGATTCTGATAATAAACCCATTGACTTCACCATGACTTTACCAGATTCTGATGATAAACTCATTGACTTCACCAGGTTCTGATACTAAACCCATTGACTTCACCATGACTTTACCAGATTCTGATAATAAACCCATTGACTTCACCCGTGACATTCACATATGATGCCGAGCGTTTGACGATGGAACTATCACTACCTGTTTTAACGACTTAGGTGTGTCGCGGCCGGGATTCGAATCCCGGGCCTTCCGCATGACTTCACCATGACTTTACCAGATTCTGATATTAAACTCATTGACTTCACCATGACTTTACTAGATTCTGATAATAAAACCATTGACTTCACCATGACTTTACCAGATTCTGATAATAAACCCATTGACTTCACCATGACTTTACCAGATTCTGATAATAAACCCATTGACTTCACCATGACTTTACCAGATTCTGATAATAAACCCATTGACTTCACCATGACTTTACCAGATTCTGATAATAAACTCATTGACTTCACCATGAATTTACTATATTCTGATAATAAACCCATTGACTTCACCATGACTTTACCAGATTCTGATAATAAACCCATTGACTTCACCATGACTTTACTAGATTCTGATAATAAAACCATTGACTTCACCATGACTTTACTATATTCTGATAATAAACCTATTGACTTCACCATGACTTTACCAGATTCTGATAATAAACCCATTGACTTCACCATGGCTTTACCAGGTTCTGATAATAAACCCATTGACTTCACCATGGCTTTACCAGGTTCTGATAATAAACCCATTGACTTCACCATGACTTTACTATATTCTGATAATAAAACCATTGACTTCACCAGATTCTGATGATAAACCCATTGACTTCACCATGACTTTACTAGATTCTGATACTAAACCCATTGACTTCACCGTTACTTTACCAGGTTCTGAGCTGTATCCACCCGATTGATCATGTCCACAACATTATACTTACTACTTAATCCTGTTCGTGCTCGTGAGCGCATAAGGCCGTCATCAGAGACTATAGCCACATCTTATTTCTAAAGTAAAACTTGTCTACGAATTTCACATGCTAATTTTCAATTGACAGGACTGCGTGCAAATCGTATTTCCCTATGCTTTGTATACGCACTCTTCATGGCAGAATAATCCATCAGTTCACTGAGGCCATGATCAGACTATAACTTTGATCTGTGTTGTGGTTTTATGTGGGTATGTCTGATGATTATTAACAGGCTTCTAATCCTCTGTTTCATGATTTGATCTTTCAATCCACTTTGTTTACTTTCATTCGTCTTTTTGACTCCATGTTTTTTCTTACTGAGTACGAGTTGATTTTTTTCTTACTGAGTACGAGTTGATTTTTTTCTTACTGAGTACGAGTTGATTTTTGCACTGATGGCCATTATTAATTACCTCGTCTTCGTTTGAGAATAATTACGTCACCCATTACCTCTTCGCGCATTGTGGATAAGCCTATTGGACGAAATGTCCTCCTGCTTGGCATGACCGATCGCCCCATGCACCAACTACAAGTGGCTCAGAACAACGCTGCACGTTGTCTCACAAGAACATGCTACAGACAACATAATTCGTCAGTACTTCAACAACTACACTGGCTACCTGTAAAGCAACGTGTTGTGTTTAAAGTGTTGACAACCATACATAAGTCACTACACTCTTTCTCAGCACCAGCATACATGAGAGAGCTATGTTCTGTTTACCAGCCACATAGGACCTTGAGATCATCATCCGACCAATGGAAACTGGTAGTGAAGAAATCAAACAAATACGGCGCAAGAGCCATAAAAACACTAGTTGCACAATTGCGGAATAAACTGCCACTGGAACTTCGAGAGCTTGAAGCACATGGAGCATTCCACAAGAGCCTAAAAACACTCTTGTTCAAGCGTGAATATGCTCTGTGAATGTAAAATTCAGTGTAATATCAAGGATTCCATATGCAAGCTCTTGCAAACTGAATTTTGATCCAGCATACGAATATCTGTATGCCAATTGTATCTTGTCAAGTCCAAGTCAACCACTTTGTCATATTACTACCATGTTTTATTTAAATTCTTTCTATTGTTTTATCATTTCCTTTGTAGCTCTTGCAGGTCTTTTATTAGTATATTATCATTGATTATTAGCACAAACATTGTACAGCGCATAGAAACTATATGTAATTTTGCGCTTTATAAATGAATAAAATAATAATAATAATGATAAAAGGACTGGTTCTAATTCGCCCCTTCATCAACTTATTGATTAGCAAGCCAAAAATGATAAACATATAATTTTCAGTGTATACTTGATACGTTTGTAGATTTTGTGGCGGTTTATGATCTGTCACTCCCTAAAGAAAATTTCGGTAATTCTAATATTCCGAAAGAAAATTCAGGAGTACAATATGATTCTATTGATTTGTTGGTGGTAGATCTTGTTAAACAAAATGAAGCAAATTGTTTGATGGTAAGGACAGATATTGAAGATGCCTTCCGTATTGTCCCAATGAATCCCATTGACTACCTTTGTTAGAGTTTTGTTGTCAAGGTCAATTTTATTTGGACAAATGCCTACTGATGGGCGCTAGTAGTTCTTGTCAAGCATTGAACAATCTACCAATGCATTACAATGGATAATGCAGTCAAAATATTGGGCAGGGGGATGTCACACATTCTTGATGATTTTTTTTTTCTTCATAGGTCCAGCTAATACTAACAATTGTAAAAATGACCTCACAAACTTCCTGTTTGTTTGTAAACAGATTGGGGTTTCAATTAAAATGTCTAAAACACACCCCTTCTACAAAAATCTATGGCATTAATATTGATTAAGAAAAGATGGAAGCCCCCTTGTAATGTATAAAAACTCAAAATTACCTGACTGAAATGAAGAACAAAGCAGTTTGCGTGGACTTCAATCTTTGATTTGTTTAATTTTGCGTGTCAAGTAGTTGTCTCGTGCTTGCGTTTCTTAGACGTTTTATTGATTTGACTTGTGGTGTTTTCGAACCTCGTGAATTGATTGTTCTCGCGGCTAAAACAAACAATACTGGCTCAAGTTTCTTAATTCATTTAATGGGAAATCCGTTTTTCTACTTCACACGTGCTTGTCGTCTGACCACCTAACTTTATACAGTGAAGTCAGTAAGCTTTGCAGCTATCCTGAATTCTGACTGATGTGCACATTGATGAAATGATGACATTAAAAAATATCAAATAGTTATGATGTCGTTTTAAACAAAATAAGTTGGGACATATTTTTCCAGTTCTTCCCCAAAAATTACCTCACTCCCAATCTCCCTTTAGTCCTATCCAACTTCACTGCGCGCTTTTGTAGCAAAGGTTATTCTCCAAATAGTAGATGTACATGTACCCACACATCCGCGATCAGCTATGTGCACACATGTACAATTATAAGCTTGCCGTATCCATCAAACTTATGTATGGTTCGAAAAATAGTGCAAGGATGTCACTATTATGCCCATAATAAAGACACAAGACTAGTGGTCCCATGTTACTATAGCTAGTTAAGGGTTTACGAATTTCATATCACAATCTACATTATATAATTCTTTTAATCTCTTGACTTTCAATGCATTTTGCACTTGAGTGAACTAGTAGTAAAATCAAATTGTTTGAAAAGCAAGTTATTCAAAGAGATGTATCGGTTGAATTTTATCAAAATTCGTCTTCTGCAGTTATCATATAGTATTACGGAATTTCATAACTAATAACTCCGAACATTTGTTTCAGATTCACCTTAAAGCATCAAAGAATAATGGCATGTATCTGAAATGAATATGTACAAAACTTTGGACCCCTTTCATGTCCTCTTTTTTACTTCATGGGAGGTGAACCAGTTTCCTATGCTTTTGTATCCAAATTCTAGCTTTAAACCGGGGTTGCAACACATGCAGCACAAGGCTTCTCTGAAAATTGTATTCAAAAGATGGGTAGATGGAACTCAGATGTTGTACGTAGGTATATCCGGTTACAAAGCTCTGGTTCAATTTCTTTAATTTTCACGCAAGTCAGAAGTCAACTGCTGTGTGTATGCTACAAAGTGCTTTATCATTATGACTCCCAGAGGTCAGAAGTCAACTGATGTGTGTATGCTACAAAGTACATGTACTTTATGATTATGACTCCTGGAGGTCCCTTAATTAGTGAGACTGTTATTACGTAGGTCAGAAGTTGACTAGTCTTGCTACTCGAGTATTATAGGCTCTCCGTGGTGTATGTACAATGTACGTGTAGCGAGTCAAAGTTTTCACAGGTCAACAGTCGAGTGCTGGGCATCGTTATCAGGTTAATTATCAGCGGAATTAGTTGTGATGACACGGTGACTACTGGCTCCCACCCTACAGTAAAAATAATCTGTATGTTGTTACAAATTACGTCGTTCAATCATACACGTGTGTATTTTCAATCCTGCCTTTGAATATTAACGTTTTATCCTGGCTAAAATCTGATTTTTAAACTAGCTGGACTTGTATGAAATTATGAGTGCATTTACAATGCTTCCATGCACTGTACATGTATATTATGTTTTTGAGAAAACCTTGTTTTGAAATTTTTTCTTTTAATCTTTTGTTCTTCATTAAAATATTCTTGAATTCTATGTTTAAATAATGCGTACTTGCAGGCAATTCCTGTTTTGAATGCGAATTAGTATATTCAGTAAATGAAAAGCATACATGTACAACATGTAATAGGGATATTTAATAATTACCGATGTGCTCTCTCTCTCTCTCTCTCTGACAAATGCGCTGTTTAACATAATTACTTTCATCATATTGCGTTAATATGCATCTCGACAAATATAACTTGATCCAATATAGAAATTAGAGCATTGTCGATGATTAACAAATTGGAATTAATTTATTACTTAATTAATAGAAGCAAAAATACAAACCATCGAATTATTTATTTTTAAAATCCCGAGTTAATTACATTTGACGGAGACTTATGTTCAATGTATTTTCAAATTGATAGAGGTTTTCATAAAAAAAAAAAATTTAATCGGGAGTGTCTGGATAATGTAATGATTTTTGTATAATAAGTATATACCATGCAAATTCCTAGGGTCTTTGTCACAGTATAACTAAATTACGGTTAGCTAGTTTGGGTTTTGACTTCTTATGAAAAGTGTGAAATATATATGGGGTCGGCGCGATATCAGATCTAGTCTAAGATCACGGGCATCTTGCGCCGACGCAATATATTTCACACTTTCCACAAGAAGCTAAGCACTTCTGTTGATTTCAAATACACGGATTAGCTGACCCCCAATTGTTCTACTAAGGCGAAAACCCCTTCGAATTTGCATGGAATGTACAAGTTATACACAGGTCATTGTTATAGTCATACATCATAGTACCGCTAAACCGACAAACATTTTTTTTTATTTTAGATAAGTTATCGAATGACGAAGTATGACCAAACTGCAGATTGAACTTTATAAAGCCCCGTGCTAACATTATTTATAATTTTCAATATATTAGAAGGGGTATGTTGCCGTTTAAGTTGTGTAAAATTCTTGACAGGCAATAAGATAACAACAACAAATGGTGCTGAAATTGTCCGACTACGAAAACCTTAGGAGGGGGTAGGAGTCTGAAACTGTCTCAATTCCCCCTTCCGACTTCAATTTCTTAAATCGTGCAGTGGGTAGATCGCTACGAATGTAGCACGGAAAATCACAGAACAAAAAGTTACAAGGCTAAATCCTTAACTTTCAAGTTTTCAAATTACACCCTCTCCGATTCTACGTGTTTGTAATCCTCGGTGTCAAATGCAACTAGTTCATGAAAAAAAGACTAATATAATATAAACAGAAATGACTTAACGATTATTTGCTTTTATTCATATACGCTATCGATTATCAAAATCTTTAATTGCTATATGAAATCATTTTAAAATTTAGATGCATTATATAATGAAAGTAACACACACACACACACACAGAGAGAGAGAGAGAGAGAGAGAGAGAGAGAGAGAGAGAGCATTGGTAATCATTGATTATAATATTCATGAATGTATGCAGATACGGGAAGTTTAATACGTTCAGTATAAATCTTGAAAGTACAATTTCTTTGTGATTAATTATCCATCCACTTTCATTCTGATATATATATTTTTTTATTTCTTTACATGTTAAATTTTTCGGCTGGTCCGGGTTAGGACTAATGAATGAGTCCCCCACCCCCTTCTAAAACGATGTTACATGCTTAGCTGTCTAACTCCCTCTCAGTCAAAAATAAAATAAATACATGCTATATATATACTACAACATCATTGGATTTACTATATAATTCTTCGATTTCACCTTTATAATACATGTTAATGCAAGCGGACTATCTAGGCATCCCCCCCCCATCTTCGCTAGCCAAGATTATTCGTCCACGAAGGCACAGATGACCCAAAACCCATTGCTAGCGGAGATGAGATGAATGTCACCCCCGTATGATGTTATAAACTGACCAAAACCTAGTACGTTTGTTTTACAACTTTCATTCAGAAGACGCACAAGTTTGTGACTCACTGATTAAACGAGAAAACATCTGCATTTTTATTTCAATCGTTGTCAACTGTATACTTTGTGATATTTCAAGACTACATGTACTCAATTCAATTTATTGGATCTCATCACCATTATGCAATGGTATACAAAAATATAAAGACAAAAAGTTGTTATATATACATTTAGTAAATAATGCATGCGTGTAATGAAGTTAGGAAAAAAACACGTGTTATTATTAATGTGAAGTATGGGCATTCTAGGTAGGGGAGCACATTTTATTTTATTATTTTCTTAATGAAAGTACGGAGTTTTCTAAAGGTTTGTTTAAAAGTAAAGATATTTTTAATTTTTTGTTTTTGTTTAGGTGATAAAATTTTTATTCTTTGCTCACATTACATCACAGTTGAGTACATAATGAAATTCATCTCCAATGTAAACATGGATATAGCAGACCTTGATCAACTATTCCTAATTACAACGAAAATCTTAAGTTAAAAATAAACCACTGCTTATGGTACACATTTCTTTGAGCTGTTATTTATCAAATTGAAATTACTGGCATGTGATTGTCGTTGTTCATGGCCCTTCTTTTATTTGGTGAAATTGTGCTGCACGTGCCGTGAAACAATGTACCGACGAGTGGTGGGAATAACACAGGTGTTTATATACAGGATGTCGAGAATTTGGGCATTTCATAAAAAGGTGTGAACGCCTGCAGGGAAGTCTACATACGGATATGTACTCAAAATACCAACGTATCATTAAACAACAATTACAAGAATTGAATGATTTATAGCTAATTTCTTAATAATTAATGGGGGGTGGGGGGGGGGGCATGCATGCTGGCCAAGAGAAAAAGTTTTTTGGGTGAATCATTTCGGAAATTATTTCTTTGTTTTATCACACGGAGGTACACGATGGCATCGACAGAGGTACAGGTGACATCCACGAAGATGGGCGGTGGCATACACGGAGATCCTCCGTGGACTTCAATGTCTAGCTGGCGCGGAAGAAATAGGACTTCAAAGGTGCCGACAATTTTAAAGGTCCACCGTGTTTGGGGCAAATTTGTTCCACCGCGTTGCGTGGAACACGCATAAAACTCGTGTCGTGTACTGTAAGTCTCGGTCAATATGTAATTAACTCGGGATTTTAAAAATAAATCATTCGATGGTTTGTATTTTTGCTTCTATTAATTATGTAATAAATTAATTCCAATTTGTTAATCATCAACAATGCTCTAATTTCTATATTGGATCAAGTTATATTTGTCAAGATGCATATTAACACAATATGGAAGTAATTATGTTTAATTTGTCAGAGAGAGAGAGAGAGAGAGAGAGGGCACATCGGTACTTATTAAATATTCCTATCACATGTTGTACATGTATGTTTTTCATTTATTGAATATACTAATTCGCATTCAAAACAGGAATTGCCTGCAAGTACGCATTATTTAAACATAGAATTTAAGAATATTTCAATGAAGAAAGAAGACTAAAAGAAAAAATTTCAAAACCAGGTTTTCTTAAAAACATAATATATAGTGTTTGGTATCGTTGGAATTGGCTCAAAATGCTGAAAAACAATATAAGTATTAGGGGGGGAAATATTGACATTTTTTTCTTTTCTTAAAATTCCACCCTTATCTTGATTATTTGGCCTGCGGCACATATTCACATCTCCCGCAAGGCGCCCGTGGCCAGAACAAAGCTCTTAGCAGCTGTGTGTATTCGCAAATAACACACACCGTGGAACACGGTGTATCTCCGTGGATTTTCCACCGTGGTCTTTCCACGGTGGGGTGTATAAAACTCGTGTCGTGTACTGTATGTTCAATGTACTTTGACAGAGGTTTTCATAAAAAAAAATGTTCATCGGGAGTGTCTGGATAATGCAATGATTTTTGTATAATAAGTATATACCATGCAAATTCCTAGGGTCTGTATCACAGTATAACTAAATTACGGTTAGCTAGTTTGAGTTTTGACTTCTTATGAAAAGTGTGAAATATATTGGGTCGGCGCGATATCAGATCTAGTCTAAGATCCCGGGTATCTTGCGCCGACCCAATATATTTCACACTTTCCGCAAGAAGCTAAGCACTTCTGTTGATTTCAAATACACGGATTAGCTCACCCCCATTGTTCTACTGAGGCGAAAACCCCTTCGAATTTGCATGGAATGTACAAGTTATACACAGCCTGTCATTGTTATAGTCATACATCATAGTACCGCTAACCCGACAAACATTTTTTTTTTATTTTGAGTAAGTTATTGAATGACGAAGTATGACCAAACTGCAGATTGAACTTTATAGAGCCCCGTGCTAACATTACTTATATTTTTCAATGTATCAGAAGGGGTATGTTGCCGGTTAAGTTGTGTAAAATTCTTGACAAGCAATAAAATTACAATAAAAATGGTGCTTAAATTGTCCAATTACGAAAACCTTAAATTGTGTACATGGGGGGGGGGGGGGGGGGTAGTCTGACACTGTCTCAATTCCCCCTCTTAAATCGTGTAGTGGGTAGGTCGCTACAAGCTACAAGGCTTAATCCTTAACTTTCAAGCTTTCAAATTACACCCTCTCCGATTCTACGTGCTTATAATCAATATTTAAGGATGTAAATCTTCGGTGTCAAATGCAACTAGTTCATGAAAAAAAAAGACTAATATTAATATAAACAGAAATGACTTCACGATTATTTGCTTTTATTCATATACGCTATCGATTATTAAAATCTTTAATTTAATCTTTAGATGCATTAGATAATGTGAGAGAGAGAGAGAGAGAGAGAGAGAGAGAGAGAGCATTGGTAATCATTGATTATAATATTCATGAATGTATGCAGATACGGGAAGTTTAATACCTTCAGTATAAATCTTGAAAGTACAATTTTTTTTCCTGATTAATTATCCATCCCCTTTCATTCTGATATCTTTTTTTATTTCCCATATTGTTTTCTTAACATGTTAAATTTTTCGGCTGGTCTGGGTTAGGACTAATGAATGAGTCCCCCCCCCCTTCTAAAACGATGTTACGTGCTTAGCTGTTTATCTCCCTCTCAATCAAAAATAAAATAAATACATGCTATATATACTTCAACATCATTGGATTTACTGGATAATTCTTCGATTTCACCTTCATAATGCATGTTAATGCAAGCGGACTATCTAGGCATTTCCCCCCCATCTTCGCTAGCCAAGATTATTCGTCCACGAAGGCACAGTTGACGCAAAACCCATTGCTAGCGGAGATGAATTTTACCCTGTATTATGTTATAACTGACCAAAACCTAGTACTTTTGTTTTACAACTTTCATTCAGAAGACGCGCAAGTTTGTGAGTCACTGAATAAACGAGAAAACGTTTGTATTTTTATTTCAATCGTTGTCAACTCTATACCTTGTGATTTTCAAGACTACATGTACTTAATTCAATTTATTGGATCTCATCACCATTATGCAATGGTATACAAAAATATAAAGACAAAAAGCTTTTATATATACATTTAGTAAATAATACATGCGTATAATAAAGTATTTATCAAGTTGGAAAAAAAACACCGTGCTATTATTAATGTGAAATATGGGCATTCTAGGTAGGGGAGCACATTTTATTTTATTATTTTCTTAATGAAAGTACGGAGTTTTCTAAAGGTTTGTTTAAAAGTAAAGATATTTTTAATATTTATTTGTTTAGGTGATAATAATTTGATTCTTTGCTCACATTGCTTCACAGTTGAGTACATAATGAAATTCATCTCCAATGTAAACATGTACATGTATATAACTGACCTTAATCACCTATTCCTAATTACAATAAAAGCCTTACGTTAAAAATAAACCACTGCTTATGGTACACATTTCTTTGAACTGCTATTTATCAAATTGAAATTACTGGCATGTGATTGTCGTTGTTCACGACCCTTCTTTTATTTGGTGAAATTGTGCTGCACGTGCCGTGAAACAATGTACCGACGAGTGGTAGGAATAACACAGGTGGTTATATACAGGATGTCGAGAAATTGGGCGTTTCATAAAAAGTTGTGAACGTCTGCAGGGAAGTCTACAATCGGATATGTACCGAAAAAACCAACGTATCATTAAACAACAATTACAAGAATTGAATGATTGATAGCTAATTTCTAAATAAGTAATGGGGTGGGGGCTTGCATGCTGGCTAAGCAAAAAGGTCTTTGGGGTGAATCATTTCGGAAATTATTTCTTTGTTTTATCACACGGAGGTACACGGTGGCATCGACGGAGGTACAGGTGACATCCACGGAGATGCGCGGTGGCATCCACGGAGATCCTCCGTGGACTTCAATGTCTAGCTCGCGCGGAAAAATAGGACTTCAAAGGTGCCGACAATTTTAAAGGTCCACCGTGTTTGGGGCAAATTTGTTCCACCGCGTTGCGTGGAACACGCATAAAACTCGTGTCGTGTACTGTATAGTGTTTGGTATCGTTGGAATTGGCTCAAAACGCTGAAAAACAATATAAGTATCAGGAGAGAAAATATTGACATTTTTCCTTTTCTTAAAATCTCACCCTTATCATGAGTATTTGGCCTGCGGCACATTTTCACATCTCCCGCAAGGCGCCCGTGGCCAGAACAAAGCTCTTAGCAGCTGTGTGTATTCGCAAATAACACACACCGTGGAACACGGAGGACACGGTGTATCTCCGTGGATTTTCCACCGTGGTCTTTCCACGGTGGGGTGTATAAAACTCGTGTCGTGTACTGTATGTGTGCTGATCAGAGCAGTATGGGCATTCCGCCTTTTGTCGGTGTAGTCTGCATCATCTGGCTAGTCCACCTTTGGTTTGTTAGGCATACTTCTCCTGTAGCCATCTGCTTTTGGTGGCAGACTCTTTTATTAAAGGAAAGTTGTTTAATATTATTTAAAATAACTGTTTAGACTTTCATTGGCTGTGTCAGGGGAGACCACTCAGATTGAGGTATTTCGGAGAACTTTTATCACTAGTCAGTGCATGGTGATTATCGCTATGTTATATAAATATACAAATATTCATTGTCATTTGATAAATGACAATTTTTATCCAAAACTTATATTTGTGTCCTTCAACAACTTCGGCAGCCACAACACATATTATTATTTAAAAAAAAACCCAAAAAAAACCCCACAGTATCCGGTTAAAGATATTAAAAGAAATTTTTCAAAACCATGTTGGCACACAATATCTATTCATCTATTCCGTCCCCTTGGGTTTTAACAGGATTGGATTGTTATTCATATTTTCTGGTTGTGCAAAGAAATACATTGTTATTTACAAGGAATAAATGGCGTTTAATCAGTAAATCAAACGAAGCAGAGGTCTTGTTAGAAATAGTTGCCAAACGTTAGAAATCTCTACAAATGTAATGTTTAAAGAAGCATGTGTGCTTTTACATAAGTGAAGTACTCCTATCAAAAAAATTTATTTCATTTTCCAATTCTACATGCATTGAAAGTTAATCGATTCTAGATTATAAGCATGGCTTTTAATCATCAATTATTTCTCATTTATAACTTTACTCTATGCGAAATATCGGGGAAGTTTATAAAATAAGATAAACTTTGTTGAAAACCCATCCCAATCAACCATTTCATTATGAAAAGCGTCCGTCAGCCCGTTTTACTTTTCTATGAATAATTGATAAGTGTCTGTGAATGTAAATAAAAAGAGTTCTATCATACCAGAACAGGTTTTAAATCAGACTGTAAGTCGATGAAGAAAGATTCCATCCCCTCTGTCCACTGCAGATTCTGGTCTACTGAGAAGAAAGTGATGTCATCCGTATGGTGTTGGGCGTTTTTCCTTCTCATGGTCAATTACACGTCGATAAATGGTAAGTGAAGCCTTCTGATGCCCTAATATTACTTTCCTTTATCTAATATAATTGTTTCTGTTTTTCGTTTTTAACCTCACCTGAGCTGAAAGTGCAAGTGAGCTTTTCTGATCGCATATTGTCCGTCGTTTGTCCCTCTGTCTGCCCGTCCGTCTGTAAACGTTTTACATATTCGGCTTCTTCCCCAGAACCACTGGGCCAATTTCAACCAAACTTGACA
Organism: Ostrea edulis; assembly: GCF_947568905.1. Lineage (NCBI taxonomy): Eukaryota > Metazoa > Mollusca > Bivalvia > Ostreida > Ostreidae > Ostrea > Ostrea edulis. The sequence continues at coordinate 30,827,318 of NC_079173.1, forward strand.
AAAAGCATTCTTGGGTAAAGGGCTTTCAATTTTGTATAAATGAAGGGCCATGCTCTCTTCAAAGGGGAGATAATCACAAAAATGCAAAAATAGGATGGGGTCATTTAAAAATCTTCTTCTCAAGAACTTCTGGGCCAGAAAAGTTGAAATTTATATGCAAGCTTTCTGACATAGTGCAAGTTCAGGTTGTCAAAATAATGCCCCCCCCCCCCCCCCCCCCCGAATGAGGCCACAATAGGGATAAAAGTTTTACATACAATTTTATTGGGAAAATCCTTACAAATCTTCTCAAGAACAACCGGGCTAGGAAAACACAAATTTACATAAAACTTCCTGACATAGTGCAGATTCAAGTTTGTTAATTCATGGGCCCCGGGAATAGGATGGGGCCACAACAGTGATCACATTTGTACATGCAAATATATAGGATAAATCTTTAAAGATCTTCTCAAGAATCACTGGGCCAATAAAGTAGAAATTTACGTGAAAGCTTCCAACATAATGCAGATTCACGTTTGTTAAAATCATGGCCCCCGCGGGTAGGATGGGGCCACAATAGTGGATCAAATCTTACATGCAAATATAAAGGGAAATCATTATTTTTAAGCATGGTACCTATAGTGTGTAACCAACTCCTCTCACATCTTTTACTTGACATTTTTCAGACCTTGTACATCATAAGGTGTTAGAAACACATTGAAGATATTCTATACATGTGACATTCAAAAGGTACTTCTGTTTTTTGGTTGTTGGTGTTTTAATTTCTACATTTAATACGTCATTTTTTCAGTGTGTTTTGTAAAAAGGTTACCTGCATAATCTGGCTTTATTATAGATATTGTACATACGAAAATCCGAGGCATCTCTTGGGTAGACTTCAAGCATTGATCCCTTGGGTGTCCGGGTTAGAATAGGTCCTCAGTACCCTTTGCTTGTCGTAAGAGGCGACTAAATGGGGCGGTTCTTCGGATGCGACTGCAAAAACCGAGGTCTCGTGTCACAGCAGGTGTGGCACGATAAAGATTCCTCCCAGCTCGAAGGCCATAAGCCCTGAGCAGAGGCCTAAATTTAGCAGCCCTTCACTGGCAATGGTGACGTCTCCATGTGAGTGAAATATTCTTGAGAGGAACGTTAAACAATATTCAATCAATCAATCTTAAAAGCATTACATAACTGATTCTTTTCTACAAACACTTCAGGTTAGTTTTATGCCCTCTGGATCCACGTATTGCTGTCTCCATGGTATATAACATAATTTAAAGCAACTCAGCCATTTCTGTTCTTGAATCGATTTAAAAAAAAAACAAAAAAAACAGAGGGAATTCTGATTTTTAACATCAGGGCTGCGTTCAAGATTGTAGCGGCTAGCCTAGAGGTTACGTATGGTGGCTGATTTGTGCCATTTTACACTTATTCGTCTTCAAGTTATTTCGAGGCGAGAAGTCAACACATCGATATTTAGCGATTTTTCACCTCAAAATAACGAGGGGCCTCCGTGACCGATTGGTTAGAGCATCGCGCTCAAAATCACACGGCCTCTCGCCTCTGGTCGGCACGAATTCGAATCCCACTTTTGTGGTTTTGAATACAAAAGAGTTCCACATCATGGCAGCCTCTATAGATCGCGGGGATTTCAATTTTTAACGTTTTGAAATTAATACTGAAGCTTATCTAGACAGTATATCAACAGAATAGTATGACAAATCTTTATCATATAATTAATCCTATCATTTATCATGTAAAAATCTTTTGGGTTGCCTTTGCCTTTAATATATACATGCAGGTAATTATCACATTCATTTTCAAAGGACAGTGCCCTTCTGACATGAAAGAGTATGCAAATGACTGCTACAAACTTAACACAACACATACCAACTTTTCCAACGCACAGATTTCATGTCAGCAAACCGGAGGAAACCTGGCGAAAATTGACAACAACGAAACTATATATTTTATACTACAAACATTCAATCAGTAAGTACGATAATATCATATAAAAGAAATAAATTCACATTCCATTATCTCGTAATTACGAGTCCTGGAAGCGTTTGATTTCGTAAACAGGGAAATGTTTTTTATTGAAACGTTATTTTGCCATCTTGGGATAATCTTTTAATACTCAGTTGTTGGAAATAAAAAGCAACTTAACAAGTTACTATTATACCCTGTTGCTTGGTCAGCATATTCAAAGTGTGTGTAACGGTACATAATGTCACCCGGTGTCGCATAATTTAAAGTTACGGATAGTTTAGCGTTCTCGCAGGAATGCTGTATACCTATAATTTACATTCCGGTCCAGGTAAGTTTAGTTCCGCCATAATTTCTGTTCCGGACACGCACTTTTAGAAATGTAAAATGCATATGTTTACAAACATTTCTTATGGGTTTTGTTTCTTTCATCGGGTTTTACAATAATTAAACACTATCATTATACTTTCATGTAAAATACTCGAATCTGATTGGCCAAGAAGCATTTGAAAAAAACATATCGTTACCTTCTGAGAACAGAAAGCACATGCTCCAGGGTGATAGTATCTAGCAATGGGTAACAGTACCTGACAACGGGTGATGTTATAAAAATTTATAACATGCCTCAACTTTATGAGCGTACGGTTTGCCGTAGATTGTTAGACGACGTCGTTTGAGCGTTTGTAATAAACACGAATACCCGCATCGATATACGAAATATCGCATGACAGCAGGGACCTATATACTATAGTATATAGGTCCCTGATGACAGTGATTGATCAAATGTCAACAGATGTAAGTCTTTGTGTTTTGTTGTTTATATAACATTCAGTATAATAAAACAAATATTGCATGTAGTTGAGGCACAGGGGAACAAGAAAATAGGATATCGGTTGTAAACAAAGCTCAAAATCACCTTAGTTCCAAGAAACAGATCGAATCGTCCTATCCAAAGGGTGTTAAACATCTCGTACATGTAATGTAGTAGGGTGAATTAATATCAATAATTTATTTTATTTTTAGTGTAAATAACATATGTAAGTTGCAAAACATAAACTTTTATTGGATTCTATAATGGTCTTCCATATTTCTCTATTTAGATATGTAGTAATGTAGTTATGACCTTAATGGCTTTCCTTATGATTAAACCATGCATGCAGTTGTTGTTCATGGTCTATTTAGTTCATTTTGGTTGGCTAGGCTTAGTGTCAAAGGTTATATGTCATGGGTTTTGTGAGTTCTGTTGGATTTTTAGATAGTCAGTTGTATTCACTAGCAGAGTGTTGAAGGATGGTTTTCTTTGCATATCTTTTGACATCTTTTTTCTGACTTGAGGTTCCTTGAAAATCAGTTATCTTCCTATTTTTACTAAAACTACATTTGACGACCATGGAGAATGAGATTTTCTGATAATTCCGGATCTCAAAAGTATCTTTAAGTGATCTCGTACTTCGTTGATCATTGCTGGGGGTATTCGTCGATATCTTTGCTTAAAACTCTTCTCATCATCTAACTCAATTTTATGATAAACATTTGCAGCATGTCCAACATCGGTGTCACTTTCTGAGAATAGGTCACTATACTTTGCTATAAGATCTTTCCCTTGCTGAATTTCATCAGTTGACAATTCGTTCTCTTCCAGTGATATCTTGTTCAGGATATCAATCGATGGGCGTTTAATTTCCTCATTTACGTCTTGTTCCAATACTGGCTGAATCTCGCATATAATTGACCTTGGTTGAATGATAACAGTTCTGGTAGTAACATTGCTGATGTATACGTCTACTGGATCCAATCCTCTTTTACTAGTATCACACTCTATCAATGATGGTTCTATGTCAAGATCTTTGTTGAGTTTTGTCTCAGTTGTAGGATGTAGCATTGCTAATGTTTGTTGGTATGGTATTGCCTGATCTATACAACCCTTAACAACTATCCTGGAATTTGGTTGTACTCTGACTGTTGTATTCTCGGCACTCCTAACTAATCCTAATCTATAACGGTTTTTCCTTAATTCCTTTTCTCTAAGTAAAATAGCTCGAAAAGATAAATACCATGGTGTTGTCAACTTTGATTTCTCCAAATATTTGTCTCCATGTTTCTCCTGAAACAATTTCATTAAGGTATTCAAAATATTTGTCCCTAATAATATCGGTACTTTCTGGTTGTATTGACTATCTGGTATGACGAGTAGAATTGATGTTATTGGTTTCATTTCTAACACTTGTAAATCAACTGTAATAAAGCCTTCGTAGGGTAAATGTTGTCCATCAGCGCATTCGATTTTTAGCAAAGATCCTAAATCTTGATCAGGAATTTCTTTGAAATGATCTTCATAAAATTGTTTACTAATCGTAGAAACTGTGGAACCTGTGTCAATGAGTGCTTTAGCTTCAATCCCATTAATTAAGATACTTGATTCAGTTGGATCTCCACATAATCCAGTTGGTAAAGTATTCAATTTTTTTACTGATGATATGAGGTCTTGTTTTCTGTTGAAGTCTATGGATGACCTCTTTTCATAGACTTGTTGTAGTTTAAAGTCAAAGGTTTACCGTGAACATCCCTGTTTGCACGGCAACCTCGCTCTATGTGTCCTTCACGGCCACATCTCCGACAAACAATGTCTGGATACTGGTCGTTAACCTGTTCTTGTGATTTATCATCCTCTTTGTCTTTCCTGTAATAGTTTTTGTCTCTGTTCCTATTTCCAGATCCTCTGTATCGTTTCCTTCCTCTGTTCTGATATTCCAAATTCTCAAGTCGATGAGTTATTTGTTTCAACACTCCTTCAATCTCACCCGAATCTGCTTTCTGTGCAACTGCTTGCTTCACTTGAACCTTCTTGTTATCCTCCTCATCCAACTTAAGCTCTTTTTCAAGTTTTCTCAAAGCAACTCGTAAGTCATCAAAACTCTTGTGTATCTCCTTTTCGTAATGGCAACTGGCCTTTAACTCAGGTTTTAAACCCTTATATAGCATATCATGCAGCATCTCATCTGCCATCTCAAGTTTGACTGCTCCCACTTTAATTGCTCTTTGCATGATATTCTCCAATCTGCAACTCCAAGTTGTTACATCTTCATCTCGGGCCTGCTTGGTTCCATAAAATTCTCCTAAGATATTTTCCCGTTCATCTATATCTCCATAGACGCTGTTTAGTTTTGAAATGATTTTCTGCAAATTTGCATCAGGACCTAAATTCATAATCACTCTGCCTGCTTCTCCTCGAAGTGATCTCCTGACCGCCTGTGCAATGTTTTCCTCTGAATGCACTTTATCTCTCATGACACATTGCACCTCGTATAGCCATAAGTCAAATGTTGTGTCTGATCCTTTTGCTTTATCATTCCCAGAGAATAAACTGAACCTCGGGGGTTGGACAATGTATTGATATTTCTTCTGATTCCCTGGCTGTGTTTCTACCTTTTCAGTTTTTACTGTAGTTTCAGCTTTTGACTCTACATATTCTTTCATCCATTGCACCAGATCATCTGGATTATCGGCTTTCGGTACAACTTCCATTCGTCCTAAAGTTTCCAGTAGTCTTTTATACTGTTCAGGTACTTCCGCCATTGTGTTATAGTTAGCGAATGAAAATGCAGCAGTAAAACTAAATTTCCATATACGTGAAACAATACACGATGGTTATAACCCAAATCGGAAATAAACCGCGCGTGGTACCAATAATTGTCATGAATCGCAAAATGTTTCGCATGCGTTTTACGGCATATGTGTACCCTTAAACAATAACACTATTATTTGCAAAGAGTAACTCTATTGTACACCCTTATTTGCTAAAGAGTAAATTTGAATTGCTTGAGGGGACTGGTAAGATGTTTCACCTATTTACACTTTGCCTATTTATCCATGTACACTAAGTACCAACACACCTGATTTGACTGAACTGCACCTAAATAACACCTTCGATCCAAGCACTGACCTCTTATATCAATAAATATTCAGTCACAATCCTGTTATTAAAGTCACTGTAAGTTAATGAATGTTAATATCTTTTTTGCATCAGATTCTCTCTCAACACTCTTTCAATTCAGTAACTTCAATACTTGTACTAAACCATGATTGTAAATATCTATCTACACACCTCAGTTATATGTGAAAAAAAATATTATTCACAAATACTTTTGATATACTTCTGAAATGTAAATGACACTTAACCTGTCAAAATGTGTTTCAACTTTCAATGTAAACAAACACTATAATTTCTACCAAGTGCACTATTCAGCTCTCTATGAGTATCTAAACTGAAATTATATATATTGACATTTATGCAACAGCATATCAATATACTAATTAAAAGTTTGGCACAGTCCTGTCTCTGACCAAAGGCGTGGATCTCCACAAGAATGCGTCAATTCACTTAAGGAAATTCGGAATGAAATGTCCTGCTTATAACTCAGGGTTGCTTCCGAATTGTGTAGTTTGAGTTTATGAAGTACAATATTGACACAACACAATCACTATCGATGTGTCAAAAAGTAAATAAATAAGACTGGTAACTTAAAAACTATCACATGTACCTCACATCTTCGGAATCTTCATTTGTTTACAATTCTTCAATGAGAACTTCCGGTTGTACTTCCGGTGAGGATCTTCAGGGAGTGTTTCCAGTGACGAGAGGCTCAGGTGGGTTACGTCATTGAACGTTGGGCGCCATTCTGTTACGGGGTTGCAAACCGGTTCTAATGACCACACAGACCATCCGTGACAGGTTATGAGTTTATTGAAGAAATAAATCTATTTCTGACATGTAAATAGCAGCTCAGATATATGGTACCAGAGCCAAAATATCAAAAATAGGAAGATAACTGATTTTCAAGGAACCTTAAGTCAGAAAAAAGATGTCAAAAGATATGCAAAGAAAACCATCCTTCAACACTCTGCTAGTGAATACAACTGACTATCTAAAAATCCAACAGAACTCACAAAACCCATGACATATAACCTTTGACACTAAGCCTAGCCAACCAAAATGAACTAAATAGACCATGAACAACAACTGCATGCATGGTTTAATCATAAGGAAAGCCATTAAGGTCATAACTACATTACTACATATCTAAATAGAGAAATATGGAAGACCATTATAGAATCCAATAAAAGTTTATGTTTTGCAACTTACATATGTTATTTACACTAAAAATAAAATAAATTATTGATATTAATTCACCCTACTACAAACTCCACCTTGTACGAAAATGACTTCCATGTCATTCAAGGAGTCCGTTGCTAGAAAATAAACAAATTCAATGTTGCTGATATACCAACACATTTTATTCAGCATATATATTGAATTAAGTGATCTTCATCTTGGCTGAAATAAAGAATATCTTTATAAAGTATAAGTCATGATACAATCAAGACCACACTGCATGCATAAATGCGTGCAAATTCAAATTTGATTAAATATGGTGCACTGAAATCAAAACTCAAATATCTGCAATATATATAGTTCAATCAGAAATAAAGTCACTTCAGAAATTTAAAACATGTTTCACAACAAAATCTGTAGTTTCTGGTAAAATTGATGCATTTGAAGTTGTTTTCAAGAAATTCAATATAAAGTCTGATTTTTCTTGCCACTTCATTTTATCAGATATGTTTGACTTGGTAATGAAATCACCTGAAGACATCCAATTTGGTGCTTGCCTAACTCTAGATGATCTTCTAGGGAGAATAGGTACTGTCTCATCCTCAACTGTAGCATCAGCATCATCACCAAAATCCTCCATCACCTCATTTGCTTCTGAATCCCTCTCTTCGGACTCATCCAGCTGTTCGGAAGCGCTTCCTTCATCATGGATTGGTTCCTGGATATCAGTGTTTTCAATATTGGTTGAAATATTGCTCTCAGATTCCATAACCAAAATCCTGCTGTCATCAGAAATTGTACTGATATTGTCCTCATCTCTGTCACCTTGAGGTTTAAGACGTGGAGTCACTGGTGTTGATATGGAATGTCTCGCTCTAGGTCTTGGAACAGGTATTGGGCGTTCTGAAATAAATCCAATAGGATACATTAAATTTCGATGTAATGTACGCTTCTTACCCTCTCCATTTTGTTTCTGCACAACATACACTGGAACCTCTGGATTAGGCTGAGACAAGATAATATATGGCATATCTTCCCAATTATTGGCTAGTTTGTGTTTGCCCTCAAAATGCACTGTCCGTACTAAGACTCTGTCTCCCACTTCTAATACCGCTCCTCGAGACTTCTGATCATATCTGTCTTTCTGCTTATTTCTCATCTTCTCGGCTTCTCGAAGTGCTAAGTCATAGGCTTGCAATAATCTCTCCCTGAGTTCTTTGACATACTTGGTCTGAGGTTTCCTACTTTTTCCTTAACTAGTCCAAAAGCTATATCTATTGGCAAATTTGGTTCCCTTCCAAACATCAAAAAGTATGGTGATTGACCAGTTGATTCATGTTTGATGCAGTTGTATGAATGAACTAATGTTGCTACACGAGACTTCCAATTTAGTTTTTGATTTGGATCTAAAGTGCCTAACATGTTGAGTAAAGTCCTATTAAATCTCTCAGTCATACTATTTCCCATTGGATGATACGGTGTTGTTCTCGATTTTTGAGATCCAATTAATTTACAGAGTTCTTTAATTAAGTTGCTTTCAAAATTTGCTCCCTGGTCCGAATGTATGCATTTTGGAATTCCATAGTGAACAATGAATTGGTTAAATAAAACATCTGCAGTGGTTTTTGCTGTTTGGTTCCTAGTAGGATAAGCCTGTGCATAACGAGTGAAGTGGTCTGTAACTACCAATATATTTTGTTGTCCTCCCTTTGATTGTTCCAGAGATAGAAAATCAATGCAGATTAATTCTAATGGATGGGTTGAAGTAATACTTACCAATGGTGCTCGGTCAGGTTGTGCCTTCCTCTTTATACATCTGTCGCAAGTTGTTATCCACTGCTCAATGTCCCTAGACATACCAGGCCAATAAAATCTTTCCTTTATCAGTGATGATGTTCGTTCCCTGCCAGGATGACCCATTTCATCATGTAATAGTTGTAATACCGTTGGTATTTTCACTGACGGCAAAATAAGTTGTTTCTTGATCTGATCTTGAAGAGTAACTTCTCTGTACAATATTCCATCTTCTATACTCAGACGATCGAACATTTTAAATAAAGGACTGCGTGGCATCTGACCCTTCTTTGGTTTATCTCCCGTGAGGACTCTTTCCATCCAGGGTCTAATATTACTATCTTGGAACTGTAGTGTTTTCCAGTCCACATCCATGCACACATCCATGTTTAGATCTATCTGCACTATGTCAGTTGTATTTGGACTGCCAAAACTTTCAATGCTAGCAATGTCCAGTTTCTTGCATATCGACTTAACAGATTCTTTAGATAATGGAATCCGAGACAAGGAATCGGCATCCTGATTGTTTGCTCCAGGCCTGTACCTGATGTCAAAATTGTAAGTCCCTAATGGTGCAAGCCATCTATGTCCTGTTGCGTCCAGAGTGGCAGATGTCAACACATAGGTTAGTGGATTGTTGTCTGTTAAAACTGTAAAAGAATTCCCATATAAATAATCATGAAATTTGTCCACTACAGCCCACTTCAACGCCAAAAACTCAAGTTTATGGGCTGGGTAATTCTGTTCTGATTTCGACAATCCTCTTCTTGCAAATGCAATAACTTTTTTTAAACCGTCATGATCCTGGTAAAGCACTGCTCCTAAACCTTGTCCACTTGCATCTGTATGTAATTCAAAAGGTTTTTCAAAGTCTGGATAACTTTAAACTGGAGTTGATGAAAGTTTTGTTTTCAATATATCAAATGCTGTTTGTTGTCTTTCACCCCATTCCCAATCTTTAGCATGTTTCTTTTTCTTTTTCTTTGATGTACTTGGAAATAATTCTGTGAGAGGTTTGGACAATTGATTGAAGTTCTGAATGAATCGTCTGAAGTATCCCGCAAATCCAATAAATTTCCTTACCTCTTCTGCATTGGTTGGTATTGGCCAGCTTACAACATTTGAAATCTTTTCTGGGTCTGTTTCTACACAAATTTGCCTCTTTAATACGATCAAAGACGAACTACAGTCCCTCTAAATGAAAATGCAACAAATTTTCAAATGTAAGTCTCCTAAAACTTCCTGCATTAAACGCTGGTACGTGGCAGGTGCTCCAGACAGACCAAATGGCATACGGTTAAATTCATATAATCTTAGCGGCCCTACCGTAAATGCTGTTCTCTCCTTATGTTGCTCATAAATTTCAACCTGATGATATCCCGACTTCATATCGATCACGGAGAAGAACTTATTTCCTGCTAAACAGTCTAACATTTCCTCAATTCTTGGTAAAGCATACGCATCTTTCTTTGTCCTTTTGTTTAGTTGTCGATAGTCGATGCAAAATCTTAAGGAGTTATCTTTCTTATGTTACGGGGTTGCAAACCGGTTCTAATGACCACACAGACCATCCGTGACAGGTTATGAGTTTATTGAAGAAATAAATCTATTTCTGACATGTAAATAGCAGCTCAGATATTTTGGCTCTGGTACCATATATCTGAGCTGCTATTTGCATGTCAGAAATAAATTTATTTCTTCAATAAACTCATAACCTATCACGGATGGTCTGTGTGGTCATTAGAACCGGTTTGCAACCCCGTAACAGAAAGTCCAACGTAGTCCGATCCTTTCATATTTAATTTAATGAGTTTTATCAACGAAAATAATTCAAGCTGTCTGCGTCGTCGTCGATCAATCACGCACAGGAAAAGATAACTCCTGCAATGAAGCTAACTTCCAGCTTTCGGAAACTGTCGGGAGTGTTTATATTTAGAACGAAAAACCTAGATTTCTATTTTACGCAAATGACGGTATTTAAAACGGTTTTTTTTTTCTTTGGAGGGTAATATTTTATTTCAGCAGTGTACAACACTCCAGTCTATAAAACTCATTAAATCCAACTTAAAAGGATTGGACTACGTTAGTTTCATTGCAGGAGTTATCATTTCCTGTGCGTGATCGACGACAATGCAGACAGCTTGAATTATTTTCGTTTATAAAACTCATTAAATTAAATATGAAAGGATCGGACTACGTTGGACTAATGGACTTGTATTACGAGATGTTTAACACTCTTTGTATGAGAAGATTCGATCTGTTTCTTGGAACTAAGGTGATTTTGAGCTTTGTTTACAACCGGTGTTGTAGAGTGAGCCTTCCCCCATAATGAGACTTCCCCCCGGAAGCCTGGCTCTAGAGTGAGCCTTCCCCCTGGGGGAAGACTCACTCTAGAGCAGGAGAACCCCCGGGGAAGTCTCACTCTAGAGCCAGACTTCCCCGTGGGTAGACCTACTCTATCACTAGTTGTAGAGTCAGACTTCCCCCCATAGCAGGACTTCCCCCTCCATTTATTCCTGGTAAACTAATATCATTTTATAGAGATTGTTTAGATACCAAGACCATTTTCAGCAGGGCATTAAATGATTTTGCTTAAGTCGTTCATCAAACTCAAGAGAAGAATACGTTGAATAAAACACATTGGAATTGATAAGCCATTTTGTTTGACCCATAGACCTTGAACTTTGACCCACACAATACCTATGCCTTGGTTAGTTTTAGAAGTTTGAAAAATGAAATGAGGAAATTTCGAATTTATGTTTCTTCTCATCTGCGTACAAATATCGGTTATGCTTTTAAACTTGTACAACTTCAGGTAGAGAGGTAGGTAAATTGGTAGGAAAGGGTACTTTTGAAATAAGACAATAATAGCTCAAAAAGTTTTTTGTACCAACCACATCTTTTACATCAGTAAAGTATTTGAATGTTTCATTCTGCAAAACTAAGTCATTCAAGGTCTTAATGCCTCTGTCAACCCAATTTGTATTAAAATTCCATTTTTCAATATCAACTAAGTTTCTTATATCTAAATTCAAATAATCTGTAGCAGAAAGAGAGCTTTCTTTAACTCTTAATAGAGCTTAAACACATCTTTCCAAAACACATTGTCAATATGATTTACAAATTCATTAAGTTTTTCTTTGAATAGGTGAAAAATGAAATCCACATTTCTAAGATTTAAACCACTATGTAATATATGTTGGCATATACCCTCATTATCAGCAAGGTACCTTTTGACCCATTTCAGCTTAATATAACCTATAAAAAATGCCAAATGTACAATATTTACTCCCCCTTCATCATAATTACCCACAATTGTATTTCTTTTCAACTTTTCTACCTTGTATCCCCAAATGAATTTAAAAGATATTTTATTCAACTCTTCCAGGAATTGCTGAAAATAAGTGTATGAGCTTTGGGAGTGCTAAAGTTTTGATAATTGTGATTTTACCTATTGGAATTAAATCCTGTTTAGTCCACAAACCTAGCAATTTTTTTAATGGCATTGATAATTACATAAAGTCATGTCTTCCAGATGTTTTGTAAATACTATTCCGAGGAGCTTAAAATTGCTATTTCTCCATTTCATTTTCAGATCATTACACAAAGTTTCCGCCGAACTTGATTTGCTCCCCAACGAAATTGCTTGTGATTTTGAAATATTTAAACGTAGTCCAGAAATCATTCTAAACATATCAATAACTCTCATAGATTCTCTAAGTGATTTTTCACTGCCATCTAACGTTAATAAAGAGTCGTCCGCATACTGGCCTAATTTGTTTTCTTTTCCAGCCACAGTTACGCCCTTAATATTTCGATTTTCTTTAAGAGCTTTTGCCAACAATTCTACTGTAATAATAAAGACATAGCTCTTATCCTTGGACGAATTTGACTCCACTTGTTTGGCACGCTGTTTTTGGCTGTATTTAGATCTAAAACTTCATAGTTATTTCGGATTTCAAACATTTCGGTTGAGCATCACTGAAGAGACATTATTTGTCGAAATGCGCATCTGGTGCATCAAAATTGGTACCGTATAAGTTTTACATATATGGTGTCAATGGATCTCCTTGTCTACAGCCTCGTTCAAGACTGAAGAATTTATACAAGTTTCCATTGTTAATTATACAACTGGTATTAGAGGTGTATAGAGAGTTTAGAAACCATTTTACAATAGATTCCCCAAAATTGAAGGACCTGAGTGCCTTTACAATAAAATCCCATTCCAATGAATCAAATGCTTTTTCAAAATCTAATAATAATAACAGCCCTGGCTAATTTTGGTCAAATCATACCAAAAAAAGAGTATTTTCACCAATAAACCGTCCCTTTAAAAAATCCTTCTGAGAATCACTTATGATACTTTTTAGTACTGTCTTTAAACGATTTGCTATGGCACTAAAACCAATTTTTCTTCTTTCGGAATGCAAGTTATTACACCTTGGGATTGAAATTAAAAGACAAATTGTTGATTTTAAAAACAATGCAAAGTACATCATGGATTGTTGAGTCCAAATCAGTGTATTGTACAGAAAATGAACTCTAGTTCTTATGTTAAATTTTTATATCAAGTTTTGAAGGAAAAGGAGTTCATAGCCCCACAACTCAAAAGAGAGAAGTGGGAAACTTATCTCATTGAAACTATTTCAGAAAAATGTTGGGAATTTCATTATATGAATGCATCTTTATGCACAAAAGAAACAAAATTAATTTATTTTCAATATCGTATTCTTATGTGTTATATACATGTAGCTACAAACTATTTCCTTTGCAAACTTAAACTTGTAGATAATGACTTGTGTTCATTTTGCAAAAGTGAAAGAGAAACAGTCACTCATATTTTTTAGGACTGGGTGTATGTATCTGCCTTCTGGAGAGATTTTGTGAAATGGTACAATGCATTTGTCAAAGGTTATAAAATCACAAAAAGAAGTGTGTTACTTGGCAATATTGATGGAAGTTGTTTGAAAAATTTTCTTCTTTTGTTAGCACAAAAAGCACATTTATTACTCAAGATCACAGGGCTCAAAACCCAAATTGTCAGATGCAAATAATTTGTTTCAATGCTATAGAAATTCAGAAATATATTGTCAAAATGTATTTCATAGCAAATCCAAAATGCTTGGTAAATGGGCATTGTATGATAATATAATGGACAAGTAGTTTGTTGAAAATCATAATACATTTATATGAAAAATAAAATAATTACCTTTATCTTTGAATGTGTATATATGTATGTTTATGTATGTATATATATTTCTGTGTGTGTATGTATGTATTATACATGTATATATCATATATACAATTCACTGTTATTGTTGATACAGAAGGTGCACAGAGTAATTACAAGTGTGAATGAGCGAGTGTAGATTACAGTTTGAATGTTTGTATGTATAAATGTGTTGAAAATACAAAAATAAAACTTTTTTTTTAAAAAGTAGGTAGGTAGGTAGGTAGAGAGGTAGGTAGGTAAGTAATTCCCTGCCCGATAAACTCAAATTTATTTCGTACAGATGTAGTTTGCATAGGAGGGGATGAAAGCGGAGGTGTCCCTCTAGAGCGAGACTTCAAGAGGGTGTTATGGTTCTAGAGTGAGTCTTCCCCCTAGGGTAAGGTTTATTCTATAGCAAGTCTGCTGGGGGAGGCTCACTCTAGAGCGAGAATACCGGGGGGAAGGCTCACTCTAGAGCCAGATTTCCGCAGGGGGAAGGCTCACTCTAGAGCCAGACTTCTGCGGGGGGAAGGCTGACTCTGGGGGGAAATCTGGCTCTAGAGTGAGCCTTCCCCCCTGGGGGAAGTCTCACTATGGGGGGAAGTCTGGTTCTATAACACCGGTATTCTATGTTCGTGTCATCCCTTGTTAGATATTTATATATGGATTGAGAACAAAATGGATGAGAAGCCCCTCTGGTTGAGGGTAACATTGAAAATTGTCACCCCTCAATAAACCATTGTCAACCTCGGCTACGCCTCGGTTGACAATGGTTTTCTCGGGGTGAAAATTTTCAATGTTACCCTCAACTACATGTAATATTTATATATCATTTGAGCTAAATCATTCATACGTCTATTTTTGTGTTTTCAAAAATCAAAAATTGTCAGATCGACAGGTGTTTATTTATGTTCTGTTACGGAGGATTGTAAACTGGAGGTGTGAAACCTATATAGATAAACTTGTTATATGACTGCTTCTACAATATGTACCGACACAAACCCTCACCATTATCAAATGTACATGTAGCATCAGGTACTGATCCACAAATGTGGAATAAAAATGAGACACTGAAATAAGTTTGGATTTTTTAACACATCGAGACTACATACACAAATGTATGCAATATTTTTCTTTCTTTTTTTTATTGATTAATACCACCATATATCTTTAATGATCAAACCATTTCAGATATTGAGTACGCGTTAGAGAGAGAGAGAGAGAGAGGTATGTATTAGTCCTACCGGTATACGTTAAGGTACTAGTAAGTAGAGACAAAAGATGGATACATGCATCTTACTGACACTAGATAGTGCTTTATTAAAATAATATAATTATGTGTTGAATTGAAATGTATCAATATATAAAATGAAACAAGTCAAACAATTACATGTAATCATTTAATGAGATTAGCAAAAAGGCGACCGTGATCTTGATATCCTTTTACCTATACTATTAGTCCAGATCAGGCTTTAATCTTTATAAAAGCCCAGCCATAATCACCTAAGGTTGATTAAATGTTCGAAAAATGTAAACATTTAATAGACCTCTTAAAACGATGTATTAGCATGATCAATTAAAAGGTGAAAATAACGAATAAGCAATACAAAAGAGAGTTTGGCAAACACGGATCCCTGGATATACCAGAGGTGGAGTCAGGTGCCTAGGATGAGTAAGCATCCCCTGTCGCACCCGCCGTGAGCCCTATATCTTGATCAGATCCGTGGTCACAATCAGTGTGCAAAGGAAATGTAGTTTTCTGATCAAAATGTTCTCTATTACCAATGTTTTAAATGATAATATAATCGATCACGGTTGATTCAAATTTTAAAAAATTGCAATGTTTCTACATTTTTGCCATTTCATTTCAATTTCGTTTTGAGACATAATTGTCTGATGTATTCATACCATGCATCAAGTCACTGCGGTGTAGGCAATTTTGAAGGCATTTAAGTTTTAAGAAAGCATCTTCTTTTATTTATGTACTTTTGCTGAATATCAGATTTTAGCTTAGATATTCAGAAGAAGAAATTTTAGTAGCCCTTGGGACTAGTGATACTAATACTCAGGTGACCGATGAGGCTTATGGGCCTCCTGTTTTCTTGTCCAGTGATTATTGAGAAGATTTTTAAAAGATAGCACCATAATTTTACTATTTCTTGATAACCCCCCCCCCCTTTTAAAAAGGATGTGACATTTCAGTCAAATTATTTTGAATTCCATTTACTGCTACTGAATTCAATGATGCCTTATATCGAATGCAGTTAAAATTGGTCCAGTGGTTTTATAGATGATGTCAAATATGCGTAAAGTTTAGGAACAGACGGACGGACATGTGATTGGAAAAAAGCTCACTTGACCTTTCAGCTCAGATGAATTAAACAGCTGTGTATGAAAGGAGAAGATAACGTGCGGTGATCATTCTCATAACTCGCACAAGCAATACAAAGAGTTGGGCAAGCACATACCCCTGGATATACCAGAGGTGGGATCAGGAGTAAGCATCCCCTGTCGACCGGTCACACCCGCCGTAAGCCCTATATCTTGATCAGGTAAACGGAGCTATCCGTACTCAAACTCAGTGTGCCAAGAACGGTCTGACAATCGGCATGAAGCACGTCAGACAGCATTTGACCCAATGATAGGTTGTATTGGCAAACTAGAACGTTATAACGACCACAGAATTTGCAAAATGCTGACTTTTATCGAGACTGTCGGAACCCCTGCAACATCAACTTGTTTGTCAGTAGTCTGCTTCGAATTTAAAACTGAACAGATGCAGAACAAGCTCTTGCATATCGAATCATTTGAAAGATATAAACACTATATGCAGGTGATAATGGAATATTGCTACATAAATATAGGAAGTTAACGATGGAGAAGCTGAAATCATCCCGTTTCTCATAAAGTTGAGTTGTTAGTTTGCTGTTAATATCTTCTTTCAATAAAATATCGAAGTATGAAGCAAAAGTGGACGATTCTATGGTGTCTTTTATTTCGAGTTCACTGGGATATATTGAATTGACAAGTGAATGAAAATTATTATTGATAATAGATAATACGTCGTCGGTATATCTAAATATCGAATTGAAGGCCACAGCAAGAGATTTTTCTTCTCACGTAGAAGTTTTTGAATAAATTCTGCTTCATAGGAATATCAAAACAGGTCAGCTAACAAAGGAGCACAATTCGTGTCCATGGGATTCCAACAGACTGTTGGAAGACCTGATCACCAAAGACCACGAAGACGTTGTCAATTAGAATTTCAGCATATTTTTTACTTCAGCTTCATAGTACTTTTGATTGGAATCAGAGTGGCGTTTAACAAAGTAATTTTTTGGATGACTGATCACTAAATAAGAATATTTGCGTTTTCCATTTTTGTTGAAGAAGCACCTGTCTATGATGTGAAAACGTCTAGATTTTGATTTATCGTGAGGAATGGTCGTGTAAAATGTTAAAAAGTCATACGTTTTGATGTTGTTGATTTGCGAAATGTCTTGCGATTTCAAGTTTACTAAAAGTTCTCTAGATTTTTTTAGAATCCACATTTGATTTCTGGCATATTTAGTCGCACAATACGTTTGAAGTTTTGCCTTTGAATTTTCTTCTTCACGAGCGTATCAAGTGATTTCTCATATAAATTGAGCATGATTTATATTTTGTAGCGCAGGCTGTGCATAAAGCAAAAGCATTTTCTGTTTGGTGAGAAGAACCAGATCAAGACCAGATGCCTTTTAGAATAGCACTTATGCAACAACAAATTACATAGCATGTTTCAAAAAGAGGTTGTTGAAGTTTTTCAAAATGATTCATAGGGTGACCAATTCTCGAAAGTATACCGGAGACTGGATTTTAGTCATTGAAGGTCTCCAAAGTCACTCGACTACATAAGCAATTGACATCAGTTCCCGTCCGTCGTATCGTCGTATGGTCTTTGGTATGCTTTGAAACCTTTGTTTGTTTATTTTACGTCCCGTCGAGAATTTTTCACTCTAATTGACACCTCACCAACCACAAATGTAGACTTATGCTTAGCGCTTACGACCGTGACAGTGAGAATTCTTTAACATCTGCTGCGACACGTAAGGCCATATCAGAATGACCCGTGATTCTCACTTCTAAATGTCAAGCGATTGGTGAGGGAGCAATCACTATTTATGTATACGTCTTAGGTTTGACAGGGCTATGACACGAACAGGGCTCGAACTCACGATCTCTCGGTTACGTAGCGAGTGCTTTACCACTGAGTTACCGCAACCTGTTATAACATTTGGTATCTTTGGTTATTACTGATCAAACATAGTGATTTTTTCTCGTATGTTATTCTATAGGAAAAACGAATTTTCACAAGCATGGATTGGTATTCGTCAAGATGAGGGAGGGTCTTACGTGAACATGCAGAACCAGAGTCAGACTTTCCTTCCATGGATCAATTACCGAGATACACCATCATATCGCTGTGTTTATCTTTTTAACACTGGAAATTTTTTAGAACATGACTGCTCGTTTAAATATCCATTTTTATGTTCCAGAAGGAAAGGTATGCATTAACTCATTTGACTAAATCAAGTTTTATTATATATTTGAATTTCCCATTTCACTTTTCATATTCATTCATGAGAATCTGACCTTGAAATCAAAATTTCCTTATTTTATTTCTCTATTATTATCGATATTGATTTGTATCATCAGTGTTTGATATAAATTTAACATGCATCTCGCATTTCAAATTTGATTGTCAAACAATTCACTGACGACAGTATGAACTGAGAAAATAGTAACGATTAAAGGAAAACATTTTCTAAAGATAATATAATATTTCAAAAGAAACATGACTGATAATTGATATTAATATTATATTTAATGAATTAAAGGGGATGGGCAGGGCAATCATAAAGCGTATTGACCACACACAATAGGTCCTTCTGACCTGTACCGGAGTAAGACGAGAGTACATTTAAAAGGCATTGGAGTGAATTTATTTGATTGATTGTATATTGTTTAACGTCCCCTTCGAGAATTTTTTACTCGTGTGGAGACGTCACCATTACCGGTGAACGGCTGCAAAATTTAGGCATATACTAGGCGCTTACGGTCATTGAGCAGGGAGTGATCTTTAACGTGCCACATCTGCTGTGACACGGGGCCTTGGATTTTGCGGTTTCATCAGAAGGATCGCCCCATTTGATCGTGTCTTACGACAAGCAAGGGGTAGTGAGGACCTATTTTAACCCGGATCCCCACATCATTTTGGTAACGTCAATCAGAACATATACCATACACTAGTATAAGGGAAAGGTTCCTTATTTCATCAGTTTGTGAACAGGTATTGATCATATATCACACAAGAATAACAGACGAAGGTCACTCAAGGTCATTTTGGAAAGGTTAAGATCACTATATATAACCTTCATGTCAACAGTATTTCGACAGTTATGTACCCGTCTTTCGTCATATGAAGTAGTTCATTGGATGGATGCAGTTCGAGAGGCATCCATGTTTTACTGATATTCCTGTATATTCATTGATTTCACTGCAGGTCATATTCCTAGATTTAAAACAACAATTGAAAACAATATAGCTCTAACATTTTAATAGAATGGACACACAAATCGTTAATTTGAAACTGCGTTAAAATGGATCTAGAAATCATGAAAATACAGTAAAATATCTGTATCTCGAATATGGTTTATCTCGAATACCCCGCTTGAGTCGAAGTCGACCGCCGGTCCCGGCCATTTTCCCTATATAAATGATTAAAAAAAACTTCTGATATTTCGAACACGGTAATATCGAATACTCCGCTTATGTCGAAGTATTTTCAAGGTCCCATACCCTAAATTCACCTGGTTTATCTCGAAGTGCAGTAAATTTTCCGCTCTGCTTACCATACCTGGCGGCGTTAAGTCACACATTCACACTCGCGGCTACATCAATTATAATTAATGACCCACCTTTTCCGAGTAGACCCAGGTCGCAATAAACGGTTCAACAGCTTGTGTGATAAGTGAAGTCTTCCAACATTACGGCTATAGTTCACCGCCAATTATGAACTAACACACCCGATTCCAGGGATGGTGTTTTGAAAGACACACGCTCTATCATTAACATGTGGGTTAGACAAACGCACGAAATCGTCGAAGTACGCTTGAAGATAATGCTCTTAATAACGATAACGCAATTAATAATACACGCTTCATCATTAGAACTAGTACAGAGAAAACACGAAAATTTATTTAATAAACATTTAAAAGTTTTGTTTTTTTAAATCCGTATTTTTTGTTTCTTACATGATAGGTTCTTTCATTACAACGGAAAAACTATATCCCAGTCGAGCCTGGACATCAGTAAACTTAAAGTAAACATACAGCACGGTCATCTTAATTTTGAAACACATTGTGAATTCAGTTGGATGTTTATTTATATTTTAAAAAAAACTAAATGTTTCTTTCAAATTCCACAATATTAATTTATCAACTTGTATTAAACTATAAGAAACGGTAACGGGGTTTTTGTTTAATATGTATACGGTGTGGCCGTTGGACCGAGCGAAGCATACATGTACGTAACTCCGTGTCCCGAGTGGTAATCATAATTCCGTCAAGTACGGTATATTATGATTCATTTATAAATATATATTTTGAATGAAATTTCCTTGCGCTAAACACCCCGTAACATCTCAATATTAAAGGAGTTTATATGGGGACAACAGTTTTACATGATCCGCCTATTCATTGAACGCGGGAAATAAAACACAAGGTGACGTAAACTGTGCATTGTGACGTCACATTTAGCCTCGACTTTTTTCTCTTTTTCAAAGCAAACATATTATAAACAACAATAATACATTCCGTATGCAATGAAAAAGGCCGTTAAAACTAAACAAAATTAACCAATAAAGTCAAAATGGTAAAAAAGTAACCGTAATTTTATCGTATATTCTTATTCAAAGAAACTCATGAACTCGTTCATCTATTTAGTCGTATTACGGTTTTATATGTATTTATTTGCTAAAACCTGTTACAAGGATAATTATACTATTCACTTTCAACAAACTGAGTGTTTAAATTACGAATTGCACGTTAGAGTCTTCTATTATTAGCATTCAAAATAAAACACGAATAACTGTTGAAGCAGGTAATGGAAAAAATAAATGGCGGCGCCCATATGGATCACGAAAATTTTAGTGAACGTATATAGAGATTATCTCTTTTTCTTTTGCTGATTTTGACTTTTTTCTTTTACATACGTGTTACCTTTAGAGCCTTGCTTCGCGGACGGGCCTTCGGCCCGTCCGAGCTTCGCTCGGTATAATGCAAATCCCATACTATGCATCAAATATCCTCCTTCAAAAAAAACCCCCAAATATCCAAGATCGATTTTGGATATCTCGAACCCCCGGATATCTCCGTTTTTCCGAGGTCCCTCGGTCTTCGAGATAGAGATATTTCACTGTACTTGTAACCAGTATTCTAAGCGTATCTTTGGATCTGATTTTAATTAGATTTTATTATCATATCTTTCAAATACACGAATGTTTATATTTTTGAATAATAAATCTCGCGTCTTTAGACAAAAACGCTATACTGTTTTTCACTTAGGTATTTTTTACAGTTAAAAATATCCACATGTAAACGTGAAATGTTAATTGTCTAGATATGAACACAACGCAAATGACTACAACAAAAAGCGTATGGATGACATTAATGACAACATGGAAATCGGAAGCAACAGAAATGATAACGCAATCCACGTTAAGACCAGCAGAAAAGACAACACAGCAATCTACCTTCTCAACAGGCACGACAAAAGTAGCTACGTCAGATCAACAGACAACTACGTCAGAACACGTGGTAACTACGTCAGAATACTTGGAAATTACGTCAGAAAACCTAGCAATTACGTCAGAAAACCTGGCAATTACGTCAGAAAACCAGGCAAGTACGCCAGAAAACCAGGCAACTACGTCGGAACAACAGACAATTACGACAGAACACCAGCCAACTACAACAGAACACCAGCCACGTACAACAGACGCATCAATAGCTACAACACAACAACACCAACTAACGATGACAAATGTTTCAGTGTCTACCACTCAACTATCTGTCTCAATGTCGTCAAGTTCGACATCTTCACCAGGTACAACTTGTTTTATTCCTTTTCATTCTAAGTTCAAGAAATACGTGTATATGAAAGGCGAAGACAACGAACAGTGATCAATCTAGGTGCATTAAGGTGATAAGTGATTTGACCCTGGTGTGATGCCTGTGTTGAAGGAACGTAAATGATAAATGCTTATTGTCTACTTGTATAGTATGTAAAACTTATACGGTACCAATTTTGATGCACCAGATCCGCATTTTGACAAATAATGTCTTTCCAGAGATGTTCAAGCCGAAATACAAACTTTAAACCATTACTAGAATGATGGATGGCGTTCTCCTCTTGTAGAATAAAATATTATGGAGAATATGATGCTGCAATATTTTATAATTCAAAAGATTGATTAAATTGACTTTCTAGGTTGCGAGTGCCCATGCTCTAGAAAACCCAACATTTATGATATGGAAACGTTGGTAGTACGTCTTCAGTCAATGCAGAATGAACTGAAAGTAAACATCGCCAAACTTTCCAGTTCCATCCGGAAGAAAATTTCTGTTCCAGACAACCGAACCTCCTCCACTTTCATGGGAACCGTGCTTGGTTTGGGTTTTATTATCACTGCCACGTTGCTGTTAGTTATAAGTGACTTGCCGCTCTTAATTCATCATTTCAAATACGGAATCCATGTCAATTGTAGGCAATGCAAAAACAAAAAATAAACATTCACTTTTAACAGGACGTTATATCAGCAGCATGGTTTGAACATCTGAAAGTGTCCGTTACTACAAAGATATAAATATTTTTGACCAAATCGCTGGCTAGTACAGTGTATGTACAGGTATTCTTACTCATTAGTGTAGTGTATTTTAAAATGAGTCTTGTATTGAAAATTAAGAAAAACTGATACAATGTAGAGGAACGACATCAAACTTTTGATCTTCCCTGTCATCGAATTGTTGAACCGTCTTTAATACTATTTTAGAAAAAGTGAAGGTTTAATGTCTGTATTACAAGCATTTGACAATGAACGTAATTTTCAGGTTCCCTTGGTCTAATTAAGATCACAACATCCCCACATTAACATGACTTTGAGTCAATATTGATATCACGTTTTATAAACCGTAACTAGATCTTCTTTGAATTTCTTGACCCTTCACAGGAAAGGAATTAACTTGAATAATTGATGTTTCTTCACACATTTCACGTCTCAATACCGGCTGCTGTGAAATGATTTAAATTCGTTGGACTCAATTTTCGTGGATTGTTAAATAGTTTAGTTACAGTTTACAGTTTTGATATACCAGAGGTGGGATCGGGTGCCTAGGAGGAGGAAGCCCCCCCCCCCCCCCCTCTCCCCCATCGACCGGTCACACCCGCCGTGAGCCCTATGTCTTCATCAGGTAAATGGAGTAATCCGTAGTCAAAATCTGTGTGCCAAGAATGGCCTAACAATCAGTATCAAACATGTCAGACAGCATTTAACCCAATGATAGGCTGAATTGGCAAACTAGATCATTATAGTGACCATATAATTTGCGAAAAGTTTATTGTATACGAGACCGTTGAAACGCATATAACATCAACTTGTTAACCAGTACATATGTAGCTGTCTCGATTTAAAAATTATCAGACGCAGAACAAGCTCTTGTGTATCGAATCAGTTGATAGATTTAAACAGATGCAGGTGATGGAATATTGCTACATAAATATGAAAAGTTGACGATGGAGAAGTTGAAATCATCCCGTTTGTCATAAAGTTGATTTGTTACTTTGCCGTTAGTTTCCATTTTCAATAAAATATCTAATTACGACGCATATGTGGATGACTCCCTGGTGTCATTTATCTTGAGGATATATAGCATTGAATCGACATATGAATGAAAATGATTATTATTAATAGATAAAACGTCGTCGATATATCAAGATAACGAGTTGAAGGCAACAGCAAGATCAAGTTATATGCGAGTAGCCTGCTTTAATGCTGTTGATTTTGAAAAGGTATTGTGATTTCAAATTTACTAAACGTTCTGTAGAGTGTTTTAAAATCCATATTCCATTTTCAACACTTTTCGTTATTTTGCTGCACAATAAGTATGAAGTTTCTTCTTCACAGCACTTGGTATTTTCGTGAGAAATAAGGATATGGACTTGATGAAACACGTACTGAATCTTGCAATGTATCTCTGTCTGTAAGGGTGCAAAGTTTCTTTTCTTAAGATAGTTACAATATAATTTCAATTTTTCAAACTATTTAGACCTTTTTCAGTTGTGTTTTCTTATTCCTGGATATAGGTGTGTTGAAATTGCTAACAGTACTCTGTGTCTATGATATAAATTATAAGAAAATTTTAATTTTAAATTCTTGACTGGAGGCTTCTGCCCTCTGAGATTTGAACTTCCATTTTCAATGAGCAGTGATGTAAAATCTATTAAACATCTTAACTTAGGAAAAATTAAGGCAAAATCACAAAAACAATTTCGAATTAAACAATGATTTATTATCATTATTCTATTACACATGTACAATGGCATAAAATAAAATGAATGTTAAGACTTCCTGCTCCACGTATCAAAATACTAGGAATCTTATTTTTGAATACGTATTATAATACAATAAACAAACATAAGGAATCCGCTATTGAAACAGAAGTTAATGTAGGGCATCAATTCACCAGTCAATTGAGAAACTGATTCTTTATCACTCATCCACTTTTCCAGAACATAATCTAGCACTTAGTCTTAGTTTTGTAGTGCTATATCTCTCCACTAATTGAGATTGTGCCCATTAAGTTCCGCTGTTGCCAAGACAACATACGTAAGCTTTCCTATAACTTTTTACTCAGAACAGCAGCTGTGACAGTCACTGTGAATTTAAATTATATACAAATGTAGAATTTACTGCAAAGGTACATTGATAATTACCTACATTTTCCAAATTTTGTTTCTAACAATTTTTTCCTGTTTCATTGCACTGTTTATACTGTTTTTCAATAAAAAGCAATATGACGTGGAAGTGATCTTTCAATTTCATTTATGAGGTTATTGTCCTATAAAAATGAGTTGAATACAAATATGAATGTAGGAAATAAATACCTATTTTGGTTACATGTATCATTGGGGCAAAATAAAATAAACGTATCTTAATTTCGCTGATTATGCAAATTATCCAATGAATACTTTAATAATTTTTATAGCCACGTTATACCAACAAACTAGACAATTGAAAAACAATGTACTTTTTGCAAAATTAAAGACAAACTTACAAAAATTCCATGTTGTCAACGCAAATCTTCATAAATGAAAAGGAATTATTACAGTAAAACTCGAATACAGCGAACTCGAATATAGCGATTTTTTTTTCATTGTTCTTCCTTTTTGTCATATGAGCAATATGATGCAGCAAATCATACGAGTCTTAATTTCCTCCATTTAAAATGACAATTATTCTTATTAATTTGACTTGATTTTCATTTATTTTCGAGTTTGTCTACAGTTTTCATTAGTTGTATGCATTAGTTGAAATACCGTAATTTCTTGTAGCATAAATGATTAAAAACCAAAGTTCATGCATTACGTTATATTATTGGTTACTTTGGATAGTGAATTTATGATGAAGTAACTGGTTAATCTGTTATTTTCATGGCGTCACCTTTGTATGGTATGACTGTACCATAAGAATGACAAAACTAAAAGAATTTATAAAAAGCATTGATCCTACGGCATGTCGACAAAATGAGTTTTACACTCTATGTTAGAGAATAACACTATAAAATTAATGACTCCTTCAAAACATGTTTTACAAATGAATCTGAAAATTGCCTCCTTGCACATATATAATTCTAGAATAGCTTTGGTGCAAATATGATCAGGAGTCCTGTACCTTCAAGCATATTTACACTGTAGATCGTCTTCTTAAAGATCACAAATAAATATAACTGTGTCGATTTCCAGCCTTAAATGTTGTACACAAGCCACATTATAATCTCTATCGTTTAAAATTCAAGCATTCCGGACAAGTCGAAGAATGAGTCCATGTTTTTCATGAATCTTTCAAAGTCGGTCATGAATTTTTTCATAGGATGTCTGCCTCTTCGTTCATTAACATATTCTTTTTGGAATGAATTCTTGAAAATCTTTTGATTGAAGATTTTCCTATCTGGATCCGGGATGGTAGTTCCCTCCGGAGGCTCGGGAGGTTTTCTGGAATTTGTAGGCCTCTTCGCCTGCTTCGACGGTCCTTTTTTACCTTTTGTTAAATGTTTCAGCGGATCAAACTTTGTCGGCTTTGGGGGATCCCGTCTCTGTGGAGCGGCCGTTGGTTGTCTTGTGGGAGGTGGAGGTGGAGGTGAGGGCGTAATATCAAACACTCCAGTCACATCTACAAATTTCTGTGATGGAGGTTTTTGCAGTTTCTGATTTAAATTCGTGTTCAAATCATGACCCCCATGATGAAAATTTCTTGGTTGATTCAAACGCCTGGATATTATATTTCGTTGACCTTGTATGTTCAATGGGACTTGATTCTGCTTGTTTGGTGCTTTAGTCAAATACGCAGAATTTGCATCAGCAAGCTGAGGATTCGGTCCTATATTCTGATGACGTGAAAATCTATTACTCTCTCTTAAAATAACACTAGGTGGTTGGGGTATAACCTCACTTATTGGTACCTTTGGTTGTATGTATTTCCTCTTTGGAAAAATACCATTTTGGTAATTTAGTCTATTTCCTGATGTGGGTGGAAGGGGTGGAGGTTGCAAAACCCTATTCCAAGGGCCAGGTGGATTCTGAATCGGTTGTCGTCTAAACCCATCCGGTGGTGGAGGAGGAATAAATCCTAACTGTCCTAAAGAAGATGGGAGTGGGTTAAAAGTTTCTGGTAGAGTAGCACTTCCACTAAGACCAGTTGCTTGAACTGGTTCACGCATTACTTGAATGGATCCAGATGAGAGTCCATTTTTAATTGGCATGGAAACAGCTTGTAAAGGTCTCTTTACCATTAGTGGCGAGAGTGATCGCTGATCAGTATTGAATTTTTGCAGAACTTGTGGAATCCTATTGCCCGCCATCTCTTTGTTTCTGTGAACGGTTTGAAAATTGTTCATTATGGTCTTTTGTATTTGCGGTGGTGTTCGCAAAAGAACATCTCGGTTCCTTTTACTTTCAGAGTTTACCACTGTCGGGCGTTGCAGTTGCTTAGATCTCAAGTTCATAAATTGGCCTGCATCCAATATCTCTCCAGGTGGAAGAGGAATGAAAAGATTATTTGATATTTTTTCTGCTAAAGTGGACGGTTTTGCAATTTCTGCCGGAATGCTTTCTGCTTTTTTTGTCACAGAAAATGTTTTTTTGGCTTCAATATTCTTCTCTTTATCCATTTTATTTCTGGATACGCCAACGTCATTAATCTTTTTCATGACTAAGTTTTTGGTTACTTTACGCTGTTTTGTGAGATTTTGTTCCTTGTATGGAAGTTTGGCTGAGACTGGGACTTTGTCAGACTGCATGGTATGGCTTGTTGATTTCCCATGTGTCATCTTCGAAATGGGCGGCTTTTTTGGTGCTAGTTCTTTGACAACAGGTGTCTGCATAGCATCGCTTCTTGTGATATTGTTCATCCATCTTTTTTCCATCGCATTGTCACTCTTTTTCACATTCACTTTTGCATTCAATGTTGGTGTTTTCGTAATCTCATTAACTCTCTTTGGTCTGATAATCTTTATGGTTCTTTTTATTGTCTTTATAATTTTTCTGCGCATAACTGGTCTCGCATCATTCTCCTTATAACTTCCCAAACTGGATTTCACCTTTTCATCATTGTTCGTATTCCTTTGTGTATTTTGTAGTGAAAAATGCATATCCGATCGCAATCCTGGGTTCTCATCAGCAGATTTTGTTACTTTGTTTACACTACCTAATTTGTGCAGGTTTTCATTTCCAGCGGAACGGTTTGCTTTGACAATCTTGCTTAACATATCTGGTTTTAAGCTGTTCTTATTTTTCGAGGCTATGTCGTTCCCTTTCAAGGTCTTAGTTTGTACAACATTACTTTGATGTATTGTTTTAGTTACAACCGGCTTGTGTCGGTTAATGTTCTGCTTGACAAACACTTTTGTCCTAGGAATCGTCTGTATGTCTTTTGTACCACGTTGAAGATTTGTTTGCGAAAATACAGGTGCCCTAAAACTAAAGCTGTTGCTGGAAAAGGCAAAAGTCTTTGGCTTGGAATGTTTCAAATGTTTGCCGATTTTCCTCATTGAAACGGATTCTGTCGGCAGTAAGAATGGTTTGGGTACACTTATGAATGACTTGGATGACTGTGTACCAAAACTAACGGCGTTCTCTGATGTCTTGGCGTTAGCATCTAGTGAAAGAAAATTTAGCATGTTACTAGAAAAAATACTTTCAGATCAACTATCATCTAGATTTCAACTTTCTTTCCTCTGTCATTCCTAGGTAAGGGTCTTTACCATACAGGTTTCATCCAGTCTATTTATAGTATATAGTAAAGAAATAATAACTTTGATAATCATGATGGCAAAATGTTTAGTGGCATATCTGTTGATTGATTTTATGTCGTTTATTTTCATTGAGTATCGGGATAAAATGGATCCAAGCAGGCCTCGAGACCATAAACTGAGAATAGACTTAAGTCTAAATTTCAAATCCAGCTAACTTTTGAAATAATTTTCATAAACAAATAAAATATTTAATATATATTTGCATTTGATTTTTTTTTTTATAAACCTGCAACTTTTTAAACGTCTGTGCTAAATAAATCTTAAGATATAAGCAATCAAAATTTTGACTTAAGTCTATTCTCAGTTTATGATCTTGGGGCTGGTGTTGCTGAATAGACTGGTTGGAAAACGAAACGAACTAAAGACTGGGAAATTGTTATATCAGAAAAATGTTTTAATCCATCGTAGAAGTAAATTCTCTTCTGCCATAATATACAATGTAATTTAATTTAATTTTAAACTTGGCATATTTCCAGGATTATTCTAGATTGTTTGCTTTGTCTTGGATGGAAATACAAGAAGATATATTTACCATATTCATATTACTAAGTGCATACCTTTGATAGCTGTGGTGGCCTGGGCGTTCTGTTTCGATGAGTTGGTTGAATTACAATGGATACTAACCGCGAGGAGTAGAATGAGGGCGATATTTCGCTGGACTATCATTGTGGTCTGGAAATACATAACAAATAACCATTAATCATACTTATGAAACCCAGAGTCTCCGTGTCCAGGGAATTATCAATATTATGGTTATGCAAATCACTAAGTTTTGTTAGATAATATACGTGATGACATCCATATCGCATATAATAATCGTATTAGTCTTTATAATGTATGGACAAAATCCATAGCATCAGTAATTAAAATCAAATTTTGCAATTCTCGCAAAGCACGTGTTAGTGCATCAATAAAAAGCGGAGAGGGGTGCATGACAGTCTTATCGATAGAATTTACAACAAGTATTTTACCACGCCAAGAAACACCCGGATGCGTGACTCGGAGGCAGAATTAACGACGCAGCAAAAGCAGCCCAAAATCGTGTTCGTTGGAGGACTGTCGCTGATGGTCCATGTTCCTCACGAAACGACAGGCCTAAGTAAATTTTACCACGACCCTTCCTCCAAAATTTTGTGAATGTTCGGTAAGTCCGTGAGATTACGACCAAGTGATTATAACATAGGGTCTTGTCAATATGTAATGTTCTTTATAGTCGTTTCGGGAAAATCCGATCGCACCTGCTGGCTACGCATGGGGGTGTGGACTCCGTCGACACAGAATTTTATATTAACCAGTAACACAAGGAGATGCTCGTTCACGAACCCAGGAATTCATTGGTCTGGACATCGTGATTGTTTTATAATAGACCATTCACCTCAAGCAGTCCCGGTGATCTATCGAACTGGCGTGCACATCACAAGTGTCTTTGATATTATTGTTTATATTACGAAACGAAAGAATTATCTTTATTTACAGGTAGGATTCAATTCCTACAAAGACAATTTTGTTAATTTGACATGAAAACTTCAAGTCACACAAAATAAACATAAAACACAATATAAACAAGTCTTGTGATATTGAAGAAATTCAGTTGTGTTACGCATGTCATCTCTCTCTCTCTCTCTCTCTCTCTCTCTCTCTCTCTCTCTCTCTCTCATATATATATATATATATATACAAATTTATTTTGTATGACTTGAAGTTTTCATGTCAAATTAACAAAATTGTCTCTGTATATATATATATATATATATATATATATATATATATATATATATTCCAAAATATAAGTAAATATCCACACAAGTAATAGTATAATAAAGAAAAATTAGAACGCCGAAAATAACTCATATTTTCGTTTTCGGCGTTCTAATTTTTCTTTTATATATATATATATATATATATATATATATATATATATATATATATATAAATGAATGAAAAAGATGTATAAATTTCCGAAGAAATTTAAACATTACCTTTACCATTAGAAGTCCAGGAAAATTTATCCATTGAAATTACATAGTTTCCGCTTTAATCTAACTCATTTGGATATTTACATGTACGGAGCGACAGTCAACTGACAAGGTATAACTAATTAATGCTTTTAATTAATTATAACACAAGCGTGACTCTCTTCAGCTTGAAGACATCTGTAGTTAATAATGATATTTTACAAGGTCATTACGAGGACAATACAGAATAGGCAGAGGTCACCACGAGCATTGCACGAACTTAACTCACGTAGAAACGAGAGTCGTACAACAAAGTCTTCAAAGTTAAAGAATCCCAACATGTCAACCAATTAATTCCATAGGAAGTTTTCCGTTTTTCGACTTCTAAAATAAATCTTAATTCAAAAATAAGCGATGTGAAAAACTTTACTTTTGGAACGGCACAAATGAAAACAGGCCTCTCTCTCTCTCTTTTCTTCCGTTCATTCAATTGCAATTTGATGTATTTATTTGAATTGAGTAAAACTAGATTTAAAAAGAATACAGGCGAGTCTAAATAGGTGAGTCTAAATAGTTTCGATATCATAAGCCTTATTGTGTGGTCCAGGGCCGGGCCATGCACGTTATTTCAACCAGGCAAGTACTGACCACGGTGATAGGTCAGGGAACGGCTCCGATATTCTAATATAATGTGTATCAATAACCTCGCACGTGTTATGACTTGTGGATTTTGTTATCGTGCCTAGAATTCAGAAAGAATTATGAAATAGGGGTGATGCAAGATAAATGTATATCCAAAGTTCAATAAAACCAATGCTGAACTACACAAATATTGCTACTGGGGGATTTATTTTAACTTCAATATAACAGATAGTTCAATATAACCGACTTCAATATAAGTGGAGTGGACTGTGCAATTTTGACCTGTTGAAATACAACTCATGATTAAATGTTAGAAATTGGCAACAGAGCTGTTTACAATCGACAAGACTGTCATGTTACAACGGGTTGTCGGAAGAAAAAATAATTTAAAATCCGGATCAATCAAATAAGTTGAAAATTGTCTCTGTTGATTTTCGATCCTAAGCTATTGCATTAATGAAGCACCAAGAAAAACTTTGAATAACATGGGTAAAATGTTACTTTGCATATTTACATGAAACATGTATAACATGGAGCTATTATTGTCATTTGTATAAAACCGCAAGTTCCGTGGAATAAGTAGATTTCGTAGAGGCTTCATTTTCCTGAATTTCATGGCTAGCCCTATCCCATAAAATTCAAACCTCAACGAAATACAAAAGCTATTTTGTTTCAATGCCGTCAGCATAAGCAACATTCTTTGTCAGAAAAGTGTTCAGTCGTGTATTCCAACTTATTTCAAGATCAAGTCTACACCCAGTATTTCCTACACATATAATTCTACTATTGCATCCAAACTTTTTAAATTATAAACAAACTTTGCAGTACCTAGATATAGACCATCTTATACTTAATCCACCTACATGTTCTTGTTCTTCGTCTTCTTTCAACTATAGTCCAGCTGCACATGTCATTACTGGTGATATTGATATAGTTGCAAATGAAGACCTCAAATCACTTAGGTCTTAAATACAGAGAATCTCGGTCTTTCAATTGGCGACAGAACTTCATATCTATTATGAATTATGTCGCAGATTATACCAGACGATGGGCTAAATATGAAAAAGAACTTGAAACTTTGTCAGAATGGATTAAAAGTATTAGAGGAATATTAAAATCCCGCATTAGAAATATTAAAACAAAAGTACGTACCAGCTATATCCTTCTGTGTTTAGTAAACCAAAAGGGATAAAAGAATTAGATAGGTAACTTGAGGAATATGTTTTGGTTCCAGCGAACAGAGCTTGTAACAACATTGTCTTTGTTGGTAAGGCACATTATTATATGTATTTTAAACGAACTTGGCAATAATTCTACTTTTGATAATCGTACTTATACTCTATCTGCCCTTTCAAAAGATGAAATTCTTGAAAACCATGCTTCAGTTTTTGACACATTTAATATCCCAGTCAATGGGTCGAATGAATGAAAGGTGAAGATAACGAACAGTGATGAGTTACCGCACCTATACTGGATTACTGAACTACATAAAAACCCTTACAAAGACACATTTCTGGATCCAGTTAGTGCTCTACCAAGCCCCTATCTTTTCTCCTAACGAAAATATGAACAGCTGTGAAGGAGAAACTTCAAACTTACTGTGCGACTACATATGCCAAAAGTGATGTAAATCAAATGTGGATTCTAAAATATTTTAAAGAACATTTTGTAAACTTAAAAATGCAAAACTAATTAACAACATCAAAACGTATGACTTTTCAACACTATACACGACCATTCCTCACGAATAAATTATTGAAGGATGGACACGATTTGAGCTGAAAATTTTCAAATTTTATTTTTCCATTTTTATTGTTTACAAAGTATTTCTAATGGTCAATCAAAATTTGAATATCAGTTGTTGAGCTTTAAGTGAGAAACACCACTTGCAATTTTTTGTTATATAAGCAAGGCTCGTGTCGTGTTTTTGTTTACATTAGACTGTTTAATATCAAAAATAGCGTGTTTAAAGCAAAATACTATAGCACTACAAAATATTTGATTGTGTTCAGAATTCACTTATGAATTGAAAAAGTTCACTTTAAAAGAAACTTTTATTAGTTTATATAACCTATGTAAACAAAAAACATGACACGAGCCTTGTTTACATAACAACGACTTGTTACCTCTGTATCTCCCATATAACTTAACTACTGAAATTCAAATTTTGCTGATCATTAGTAACACCTTAATTAAGCAGTTTAAACATTAAAAATCAAAAAATAAAATTTGAAAATTTTCAGCTCAAATTGTGTCCATGTCCCCTTAAAGAAAAAAATCTCTTGCTGTGGCCTTCAATTCGACATTTAAATATATCAACGACGTTTTATCTATTAACAATAATAACTTTCATTAATATATCGATTCGATATATCCCTGTGAACTCGAGATAAAAGACACCACAGAATCGTCCACTTCTGCTTCATATTTAGATATTTTATTGAAAGTAGATCTATTATACTAACGGCAAACTAACAACTCAACTTTATGACAAATGGGATGATTTCAGCTTCCCCATGGTCAACTTCCCATATTTATATAGCAATATCCCATTATCACCTGCATATGCTGTTTATATATATCAACTGATTCGATACACAAGAACTTGTTCTGCGTATGGTCAGTTTTTAAATCAAGACAGGCTTCTGACAAACAAGTTGATGGTGTAAGGGTTTCAACAGTCTTGTTTAAAGTCAACATTTCGCAAATTCTGTGGTCGTTATAACGATCTAGTTTGTCAATACAACCTATCATTGGGTCAAATGCTGTCTGACGTGTTAGACCGTTCTTAGCACACTGATTTTGACTATGGATGACTCCGTTTACCTGGTCAAGATTTTGGGCCCACGGCGGGTGTGACCGGTCGACAGGTAATGCTAACTCCTCCTAGGCACCTGATCCCACCTCTGGTATATCCAGGGGTCCGTGTTTACCCAACTCTTTATTTTGTATTTCTTGTGGAAGTTATGAGATTGATCATTGTTATCTTTGCCTTTCATTGATCACTCCACCCTTTTCACTACGTTTATGTGCATGTACCGAATGTGATGTAATGATCGACTGTTAATTCACCAATGTTTTCAACATATAATGAGTTTTACAAATAGCCATCTACTTTATATGCAAAATGCAAATTATATATATATATATATATATATATATATATATATATAACAGTGTACAAAAACCAGTGACATCCTATTTATAAACAGAATGTATACCAAAAAACGTTTTGAGACATGGCATGTAACGAGACACGAGTCAAAATAATTGTGGGTTTTTTGGTGTATAAAGTCTGTAACTTTCACATTCCTTTGGCAGATAATGCCTAATTATGAGCAATTGTTGATAATATTATCCATATCAATATTCATGTACATCATAAACCATTGGAAACAGGACGCATACCATTATTGTGACATTTGCTTTAATAACGAATATCCAAAATCACGCCCAACTCCATCTACTTAATGTGACTGTAACGATACTGGAATAACGAAATCGATTTGACAATGGTTACATATATTTGTAATTTGTTTTTAAAGATACTTGTTTATTATTTTATGTTCCTTGTTCAAAAGAAAGGCAATATGGTACACGTTTCATTTGGTTTGATACGCCATTTTATAGTTTTCTTATATATTGTATATGAAAATACATTGTACATATTTTGCGCCACGGTAAAATTTATTTGATCTGTGGATCAGTGGCAAATATTATTTCCTCAACAATAACCTCTCCTTGGCATTTAAACGGTATTCTTGAGAATTAGTTTTCACATGTATACTAGTACATACGATAACAGTCTAAATTAGAATCGTAAAGAAATGCATACTTATTGTTCATTTTCTTCCACAACAAATAACATGATTTGAGGAATTAAAAACAGATCCATTGAATTGTTAATCGTTCAAGTATTTACTTTCGATTTTATATATGTACGTTTGAATTAAAAATGAAATCTGAGCAAGTTAAACGATGTCGAAATCACTCTTGCTGGAATATGCTTAAGAAAACCAAAATACACATGGACTAACATTAACCCCTTGTATTATACCAGTCATATGCGCAAGTTACACTATGAGATATTTTATAGACCCCCACCTTGCTAACAATTACAAAAGACGAATTGTCGTGCTAACAATGCTCTGATGTAAATTATTAGCATTTCATTTAACCGCACAGGTTCTTTCAACGAGAAAACTTATCTCGTTTGGTTTTACGTACCAGTCGGTCAGACTGTAAATGGACACGTCTTTCTCGGTTATTGCTTCTGTCAGTGTTTCACGACACGAATACGGTATAAACCTCACTATCCACAGTTAGTGGTCCATCTAAAACCACACAAAGTATATTTTCTTATATAAAATAAATAATTATTCTTATGTATTCATCGTCAATTTCGACGTTAAGGGCGTAATATTTGTTTGAATTGTGAATTGACAATGCTACATATTTCATTCCTGCAATGATGAAATAGTAAACTACTCTGAAGAATTTTTATCTATTTTTACCCTGATTTAAAAAATCTTTTCAACAATATTGATCACATTTAAAATATAAAAAGATATCTGGATCTGAAAAGGGGTACTATTTAGGCCTAACTATTTAAAATATATCTGAAAATATTGTGTACAAAGGTTGCGAGAGAATAGCATTGCGTCGACTGACGTAATGCAAGTCATGTTTCATATAAATATACACACTATAAACAAATACTTTGAAATTACGATTAGAAAAGTAAATGAAGAGATTTTTTAACAATTATTGTCAACAAGGAACTATTCAGGCCCGGCGGACGAAACGATGACCGCCCATCAACTGGACCGGTAGGAGGAAGTATTCAACAGGCCACATCTCTCTTCCCTGGAGCCACCTTAGACGATGTGACGAATATGGAAATATCTACCGTGTTTACTCATCCAAGTGTCTCGCAGGAAGTCCCATTCCCCCTCCAATATCCCAGAAGACACGTGAAAATTTAATTTCAAAAAATCGTAATTCCAACAACAAACACGGTGTTTACTAGAATCACTGTTATCTTAATTCAAGTAGTATTCGTCCACGGTCATTGATCTAATTCAAAAAGTCGCAACCAAAACTTTTTCAATGATTATATTATTACATGCAAGTCAAGAAAATAAATAATCGATAGAATTTTGAAAGAAATATGATAGTTTAATAAGATATAGCTTGATTAATTAGATGCCGTCTAAAACAAATTTTATTCATAGGTATGAATGAAAATGTGTCGAATTGAATGCTATTTATCGAACTATATTTTTCTCGGGTAGGAAGACGGGCACTGCTGTTGGTAATGACGCTTCGGGATTGATTTGTTGTATTCGGGATATCATACCGAAACTGAAGTGATAGAAAGAACGAATGAGATAAATAAAACATCTATAATTGGGTGGTTTGATATTTCCTCTATCTAACTTGTTGAAATGGTGATTTATTCACTCGGTAAGTGTCACGAATAAATTACACCATTTCAACTCGTTGGTTTGAGCAAATATCAAATCACGCAATATAGATATCCTCTTTGTATTAGGCCTAGTTCAGGTTTATTTCACACAGAGGATTGCTTTAATATCTATTGTATCGTTTTAATTTACAAAATATGTATATTGCTTGCACCACGTGGCGATATAACGGTGTAAACATGGGGTAATCGTCGAATTATGTATCTAATTCCCGTAATACAAACATCCTATATGTTCCTGAGATATTAACATTTATTGATTTAGATATTGAATAAATCATTGATGATATATGATACAATCACCAGGCTTTATATACCGTACGCCCAACATCGCTCATGCGTATCATGATGACACTTACAAACAGAATTATGACAAACTGTCAATCACTTATAGAAAATAACGTGAATAAAATCACCCCAAACTCATACTACTGATCACGACCGTTCTGAAGCAGTCATAGAATACTTATCTATTTATATAATACCACTGACAGACACTCAAAACACACTTATCTATTTATATAATAGCACTGACACTCAACATTTCAAACGCATCTGTGTATATCATTTCGTAATCGAAGTTGGAGAGACCCAATTTATGTCTTTTTTTTTCTTTCTTTTTTGCAAGAAAATGGAACGAAACTGAATGCTTTTTTTTTTCCTCGTCAAAGTGGATTTCATTAAATTTTTGAATTATACATCGGAAATAGCTTACTCATCTGTTCCATTGCCGCCACTATAAAATGATTTATCTAGAGCTAATCAAAATAAAAGGTTTAAAATGTTTGTTTGTCATGTGCCAATTTCAACGTACACGCTGTTCTGTTTTATGCTTCCTTACCAAAATATATATCTTTAAAAAAATTGGTGAAAAAGTGAAAAAAAAATTATTGCTATTTTTAAAAGTTAATACACTAGGAGTTGATAACAATTTATAGACAAAGAAATAGATGCAGCGCTAAATTTCCCAATCAACATCAATTTTTATCATTCTGTGTCAAATCAATTTGCAAAAATACTTTACCTTCTATAAATAAAACTTTGTATTCCGCTGGTAATTAACAATACCAGGTAAGTTTTTCCATTATGAAGTAGTCACGTCGTAAATTTAACATGATCACAAGTCAATCATTTTTCCCCATCATAAAATCCGCCTAGGAGTTTTGTAAAAAGTCCATTGAAACAGCGAAAAGTAGAATTTTTACGAATAATCCTAATAACGAAATTTAGAGGAATCACTTTATCGGGACCCGTTACCTATTTCCGAATGAGAGTAATAATGGAGCTTATCTTTTATCAATGTTCTGAGGTTGTTTTTTTTATTGTCTACACATCTATAGCGGCACTCCTTTTGACGCGTGTGTGACCAGTAATGGCTTTCCTTGATGGCCCCGGTTTACTGCGGAGTAAGTGGACAGGGTCTCCATAGAGAGGGACTTATCTTCACATGACGCATTGTAAAAAATCAGAAACACGGGGAATTTTGCTTTCAAAAACCTTGAACTTTAACATGTATTTACATTTAGGTTGAATACCGGGTTAGGAGCCGATGATATTGTAAGATATCATCTCTGTAAGTGTATGTATGATACTGTAAGATATCTCTGTAAGTGTATGTATGATACTGTAAGATATCTCTGTAAGTGTGTATGTATGATACTGTAAGATATCTCTGTAAGTGTGTATGTATGATACTGTAAGATATCTCTGTAAGTGTGTATGTATGATACTGTAAGATATCTCTGTAAGTGTGTATGTATGATACTGTAAGATATCTCTGTAAGTGTGTATGTATGATATTGTAGGATATCTCTGTAAGTGTGTATGTATGATACTGTAAGATATCTCTGTAAGTGTGTATGTATGATACTGTAAGATATCTCTGTAAGTGTGTATGTATGATACTGTAAGATATCTCTGTAAGTGTGTATGTATGATACTGTAAGATATCTCTGAAAGTGTGTATGTATGATACTGTAAGATATCTCTGTAAGTGTGTATGTATGATACTGTAAGATATCTCTGTAAGTGTGTATGTATGATATTGTAGGATATCTCTGTAAGTGTGTATGTATGATACTGTAAGATATCTCTGTAAGTGTGTATGTATGATATTGTAAGATATATCTGTAAGTGTGTATGTATGATACTGTAAGATATCTCTGTAAGTGTGTATGTATGATATTATAAGATATCTCTGTAAGTGTGTATGTATGATATTATAAGATATCTCTGTAAGTGTGTATGTATGATACTGTAAGATATCTCTGTAAGTGTGTATGTATGATATTGTAAGATATCTCTGTAAGTGTGTATGTATGATATTATAAGATATCTCTGTAAATGTGTATGTATGATACTGTAAGATATCTCTGTAAGTGTGTATGTATGATATTGTAAGATATCTCTGTAAGTGTGTATGTATGATACTGTAAGATATCTCTGTAAGTGTGTATGTATGATACTGTAAGATATCTCTGTAAGTGTGTATGTATGATATTGTAAGATATCATCTCTGTAAGTGTGTATGTATGATATTGTAAGATATTTCTGTAAGTGTGTGTGTATGATATTGTAAGATATCTCTGTAAGTGTGTGTGTATGATATTGTAAGATATCTCTGTAAGTGTGTATGTATGATATTGTAAGATATCTCTGTAAGTGTGTATGTATGATATTGTAAGATATCTCTGTAAGTATGTATGTATGATATTGTAAGATATCTCTGTAAGTGTGTATGTATGATACTGTAAGATATCATCTCCGTAAGTGTGTATGTATGATACTGTAAGATATCTCTGTAAGTATGTATGTATGATATTGTAAGATATCTCTGTAAGTGTGTATGTATGATATTATAAGATATCTCTGTAAGTATGTATGTATGATATTGTAAGATATCTCTCTAAGTGTGTATGTATGATATTGTAAGATATTTCTGTAAGTGTGTATGTATGATATTGTAAGATATTTCTGTAAGTGTGTGTGTATGATATTGTAAGATATCTCTGTAAGTGTGTATGTATGATACTGTAAATATCTCTGTAAGTATGTATGTATGATATTGTAAGATATCTCTGTAAGTGTGTGTGTATGATATTGTAAGATATCTCTGTAAGTGTGTATGTATGATATTGTAAAATATTTCTGTAAGTGTGTATGTATGATATTGTAAGATATCTCTGTAAGTGTGTATGTATGATACTGTAAGATATCTCTGTAAGTGTGTATGTATGATATTGTAAGATATTTCTGTAAGTGTGTATGTATGATATTGTAAGATATCTCTGTAAGTGTGTATGTATGATATTATAAGATATCTCTGTAAGTGTGTATGTATGATATTGTAAGATATCTCTGTAAGTTATGTATGATACTGTAAGATATCTCTGTAAGTGTGTATGTATGATATTGTAAGATATCTCTGTAAGTGTGTATGTATGATACTGTAAGATATCTCTGTAAGTGTGTATGTATGATATTGTAAGATATTTCTGTAAGTGTGTGTGTATGATATTGTAAGATATCTCTGTAAGTGTGTATGTATGATACTGTAAATATCTCTGTAAGTATGTATGTATGATATTGTAAGATATCTCTGTAAGTGTGTGTGTATGATATTGTAAGATATCTCTGTAAGTGTGTATGTATGATATTGTAAAATATTTCTGTAAGTGTGTATGTATGATATTGTAAGATATCTCTGTAAGTGTGTATGTATGATACTGTAAGATATCTCTGTAAGTGTGTATGTATGATATTGTAAGATATTTCTGTAAGTGTGTATGTATGATATTGTAAGATATCTCTGTAAGTGTGTATGTATGATATTATAAGATATCTCTGTAAGTGTGTATGTATGATATTGTAAGATATCTCTGTAAGTTATGTATGATACTGTAAGATATCTCTGTAAGTGTGTATGTATGATATTGTAAGATATCTCTGTAAGTGTGTATGTATGATACTGTAAGATATCTCTGTAAGTGTGTATGTATGATATTGTAAGATATCTCTGTAAGTGTGTATGTATGATACGGTAAGATATCTCTGTAAGTGTGTATGTATGATACTGTAAGATATCTCTGTAAGTGTGTATGTATGATATTGTAAGATATCATCTCTGTAAGTGTGTATGTATGATACTGTAAGATATCTCTGTAAGTGTGTATGTATGATATTGTAAGATATCTCTGTAAGTGTGTATGTATGATACTGTAAGATATCTCTGTAAGTGTGTATGTATGATATTGTAAGATATCATCTCTGTAAGTGTGTATGTATGATACTGTAAGATATCTCTGTAAGTGTGTATGTATGATATTGTAAGATATCTCTGTAAGTGTGTATGTATGATACTGTAAGATATCTCTGTAAGTGTGTATGTATGATACTGTAAGATATCTCTGTAAGTGTGTATGTATGATACTGTAAGATATCTCTGTAAGTGTGTATGTATGATATTGTAAGATATCTCTGTAAGTGTGTATGTATGATATTATAAGATATCTCTGTAAGTGTGTATGTATGATATTGTAAGATATCTCTGTAAGTGTGTATGTATGATATTGTAAGATATCTCTGTGAGTATGTATGTATGATATTGTAAGATATCTCTGTAAGTGTGTATGTATGATGCTGTAAGATATCTCTGTAAGTGTGTATGTATGATATTGTAAGATATCTCTGTAAGTGTGTATGTATGATATTGTAAGATATCTCTGTAAGTGTGTATGTATGATATTATAAGATATCTCTGTAAGTGTGTATGTATGATATTGTAAGATATCTCTGTAAGTGTGTATGTATGATACTGTAAGATATCTCTGTAAGTGTGTATGTATGATATTGTAAGATATCATCTCTCTCTCTCTCTCTTTTTTTTTTTTTTTTTGTTTGTTTGGTTTTTTTGTTGTTTTTTTTTTTTTTGTTTTTTTTTTTTTTTTTTAGGTTTTTCTAAGTCAAAGGTCATATCGTTAGATGCGGTTTCGAGAAAGGGACATCGATCACATGAAATTTCTATTTTTTATCAGATATCTAAAAAAAATTCTAAGATATATCATATAATTTACAAGATATCTCATATCTGTTCCTATATCCGTATCTGTGTGTTAGTCTATAAATAATTTACGTTCATTTGAAATGGTGAATTAGAATGTTTATAAACGTTGAAGGTAACATATGAGTTTGTTTTGAACCTGGAACGTTTATATTTACAGCCTGTATTGATAATCGTGCGTACCGATGTATACATGTTTAAAGTAGTGTAATCATTCCAGATTTCGCTGCGCATCGTGGAACAGACCCCCACCCACCCACCTTTCTCTTAGCATTTCATGTATTTAACGTTGTCGTTGATATTATGTTTTTCTGTAGAATGTTGAATGAAGTAAAGATAAAAAATTTACATGTACATGTACATTTGAATAGAATAATAAAGTAAGTTGCATATATTCTCGTGTTTACCTTATGAATGATTCATGTTCGTTTGAAATGGTGAATCAGAACACAATTGATTCTTCCTTGTGTAGTATAGGAGAAGAGAAAATCGAACCCGGGATCCCTGCATTACTAATCAGGTGCTCTAACCACTGAACTACCCAGGCCGATATCCACGGTCCGTATAGCCCTAACTACTACATTTGATAACCCTAATTTTCAGAGCCCATTGAAGCAGCACTGTCATAAGCTTGACCTCTAATATTGTCAACACACACACACACCATTTGTTGCTCCGGTGATACGTTCGAAATGAACAACGTCAAAACACTCTTCTCGAATGATCGGCTCTGATGCTATCTCATCAAGAAACCCCAAGCACAATGTCTAGACTTGGGAACCTTATTTGCAAATCTGTCTGTCACTTCATCAGCGATGATGGAGTAGAAGGCCTTACCTTGAAGACCACGCAGTCTTTCTGATTATTTTGACCAATGATAATTGATGACTTAATTATGAGTGCTTTTGCTGGTATAGGTGGTATGTTTTAGGATCCCTGACAGCTGGTCATCATGACTTGCCAAACGATTCAGAATAGCAAGAACCGTCACCTTTATTGGATGCAGTGCTTGTTGGATCGTCTCTGTGTCCACGCAGAGGAATTTTTGTTTCCTGTAGAGTACATTCGTTTCTTTATCAATGAAAACAGCCTCATGTTTGTTAACTAACTTTGTATGGTCGAGTATTTTATACCTGCCTTATGATAATCGGAATTCTCGTGTTTTGCCAGAGAACGCAGATTTTACACAGACCGCCTTGCAGTTTATGGCTGTACGGCTCCATGAACTTTTTAACCTAGCATGGTTTTGTAAACAAATAAAATGCACATTTTATATTGTTTCATACTAGATATATCGACGACTTTTTATTTATTAACAATAATAACTTTCATTCATATGTCGATTCGATATATCCCTGTGAACTTTAAATAAAAGACACCACAGAGTCGTCCACTTCTGCTTCATACTTGGATATTTTATTGAAAGTAGATAATAACGGCAAACTAACAACTCAACGTTATGACAAACGAGATGATTTCAGCTTCTCCATCGTCAACTTCCCATATTTATGTA
Source organism: Ostrea edulis (assembly GCF_947568905.1). NCBI lineage: Eukaryota > Metazoa > Mollusca > Bivalvia > Ostreida > Ostreidae > Ostrea > Ostrea edulis. The sequence goes on from NC_079173.1 coordinate 30,870,686, forward strand.
GCAATATTCCATTATCACCTGCATATGGTATATGTTAACTGATTCGATACGCAAGAGCTTGTTCTGTGTATGATCAGTTTTTAAATCGAGGCAAGCTACTGACAAACAACTTGATGGTACAAGGGTTTCAACAGTCTCGTTTAAACTCAGCCTCAGACAGCATTTCACAAATTCTATGGTCGTTACAACGCTCTAGTTCGCCAATAATACCTATCAATGGGTCAAGTGCTGTCTGGCGTGTTTCATACCAATTGTTAGGCCATTCTTGGTACACTCAGTCCGATTTGGCATACTGATTTTGACTATGGATAACTCCGTTTACCTGATCAAGATATAGGGCTCACGGCGAGTGTGACCGGTCGACAGGTGATGCTTACTCCTCCTAGGCACTTGATCCCACCTCTGGTGTGTCCAGGGGTCCGTGTTTGCCCACCTCTCTATTTTGTATTGCTTATAGGAGTTATGAGATTGATAGCTGTTCGTTATCTTCACCTTTCATTCTGATAGCAGTGGGGTTGTCACGAGTAGATACACTCTGATGAATATTTACAAAAAGTCAAAGAAATATGGAATTGTGAAGGACTTAAAGGTAAAGACGGCACCACGACAAGATAGAATAATGAAGAGAATGGCTGTAGAAGAAAGAAGATTTACAGTTAAGGAAACTTTACAAAGAAACAAGAGAGTTTTTATCTACAACGGCAATAAGGAAACATCTTAGGAGTTTTGACATAAAAACTATGTCCCAGCGTTAGTATTCAGCTATTGTTACAATTTTCTTTCAGTTATTTACAGTAAATAAATCTTAATTGTTTAATTGCCTTTTGTTAGTAAATTCTGCTGCTGTATAAATCAAGGGTAATTCTGACCCATAACAATATTAAAGTCATTCGATGAAACCCTAAATTCAGATCGATATCAGGAGATACTCTGTGACGTTAATAACATGTGTAAATGCTTGATATTTCCGAGAAAGGGGTTTATACTTCAACAGAACTTGGCACCATGCCACAACTCCGAAAGTACAAGAGATGTTTGATACACTCTTTGGCACACTGATTTTGACTACGGATAACTCAGTTTACCTGATCAAAATATAGGGCTCACGGCGGATGTGACTGTTCGACAGGGGATGCTTTCTGCCCCTAGGCACCTGACCCCCACCTCTGGTATATCCAGGGTTCCGTGTTTGACCAACTCTCTAAATTGTATTGTTCGTTGTCTTCATCTTTCATGCACAACAATGTCACTACACTTTTTGGTCTGGATATAGTTATGATTTGAATCCCATTGAAAAGAGTTGGGGTTGAATAAAGAAACACCTTGACCAAAACATGCCCTCTAATAAAACAGATATGTGGAAAGCACTTCTGTCAAAACCTAATTCAGAGCATACCTAGAGACGTTTAAGCTGTTATTACTGCCAAAGGTGGGGCAACAAAGTATTGGAATGTTTTTATGAGTTGCATAATGTGCAAACAAGAATAAAATTGTTGAATGCATCAAAACATTTAGTTGTCTCTTCGTCTAGCAGCAATTAGTGTCTTAGGAAAATAAAAATGTGCATTTAATTTGTTCACAAAATCATGTTAAGTTCAAAAGTTCATGGAGCTGTATTTCAGCCATCTGTGTTTTTGCATCCATGATGCTTGAAAGCTCTTTTCCCCTCTTATCTTTGCTAACAAAAGCACATCTGAAAGGCAACTTTTGCGATGATACTATTTCAGGTGTAGTTTTTGCTAATTTTACCTTTTTGATGATGATAAAGAAGAAAGAGACATTTTGCCAGCGACAATTTCACCTAAGTAGAATCCCGAGAGTGGCTGTTTGTTAACAGTCGATTCCTCTGGCAAGGGTTTGTTTTTCTCGTGCTCATCAGGATCGTTACTTGGCACATCTTTGCCGAGATTGTTTGGGTCATTGGAATCACAATACTGAGCAAGAAAATCATTTGTTTTTCAAGGGTGGACTTTCTGAGGCGGACTCTTGAGAAGAATCGCCTTTCTCGTGACAAGATACGACATGGTTTGGTCGTTAGTTGATTACATTTGTACTCATCAGTCCACATTATCAACATAGGAGGACTTTGGAGTGAATGTTGAGGAAGAGCAGGTATTGTCTGATTATGCATACATGTATAGTGCTTATTGTCACATTTTGTAGTGATGGAAATATTGTGATAATTGATCGATTCAAGGCATATACAGGTGCATAAATATGGAGCAATGAGGATTAGTAGCCGTCTTTCACTTATCGTAATACCTCATTCTGCATAGGTTTTGGCATGTCATCTGACACCCTAACTTCAAGACGTTTCAAGAACATACTGCAAATATGTCCGACTGAACGACATTAAGGTGTATGTATTTTGGCAGAGAAACCTGTTCATGTCCATTACTAATTCGATTGGTCGATTGAATGTTGTTTAACGCCCCTTTCAAGAATATTTCACTCATATGTAGACGTCTCTATTGCCGGGAAGAGATGCAAAATTTAGGCTTATGCTCGCCGGTTACGGCCTTTGAGCACGGAGGGGTCTTTATCGTGCCACACCTGCTGTGTCAGTCCCTTATTTGTCAGTTTGTGCTCACTCCCTTTGTAAATTTAGTTACTGTAAAATATGTTCAAACCTCTGAAACTGCTCAACAGAATTTCGTAAAACTTTGTAATTAATGAGGACACACTGTGTAGATGTGCATATTCTCAGAAAATTCAGATTCAATAATTTTTCTGGGAATTATGTCCCCTTCGAACTTAGAATTTCGAGCCCTTCTGTCCTGTTCTTGCAGTATTGCATACCATTACCATTCATTATGTGAGACATTGTCAAGTAATGTTGGAGCGTGGGGTATGTAAGCTTGCTCACTCTTTCATTACAAATGAAATCGGACGGACAGTCGGAGGGATGGACAGTTTAATCATTGTAGGGCTCTCGTAGAGTCAGACCCTTATAATTACCCAATTCTACAAAAGTTCCAAATCTCAGAACCGGAAGTGACGTCATCATCAAATATAAAAATTCAAATAATTATCTATCATTTTTTAAAGCTTCAAGAAAGTCGGCTGAGCCGTGCAAACTTTCTTTTTGCAAAGTGCGTTAATATGGTCGATATCAACGCACTTTGAATATATATTCCCAATCCACTACATTTCTACAGTTTGAGATTGTTTATTCCTTAATTTCGTCTATTAATGTATTATTTTTGGGGTACCTGTAAAGTGGGAAACGAAATCGAAACGAAACGAAATCTGCCGAAACCTACCGAAACGAAACAGATTGTAGAACCGAACTGTGTAATTAAGATAATAAAAATGGTATCTCAGGTCCCTGTGAAAGTTACCACATATAAATGAAATTCTCTTTTCTGTTGATGTGGTCTTTCGGGTTGATTGATACATTTTTAAGCGGTCCATCGATTAGCATCCAACATTGTTTGAAGAAACTGATGTCTGAGAAAGTTGAAAGCAGGAAAACGTTTAACCTCTTATTTTATCTCTAACTGCTGAGGTGCGAGTACTTTCAATAATGGAAAAAATTATGCAATTCGGCAAGAGACATACACATGTATTATTCAAAATTAGCATTGATATGCAGTAAGTCTAAAGATAACTCTTTTATGTCAATATTATGTTTACAGGAAGACAAATTTTTTTTATTATAGATATTTAAAACGTCGAGTGCCTGTGCTCGTTTAGTATGTTTCCCCAGACCTCCGACCTGCGAGACTGGAACCCTCCGTTCTGAAATTTCTGGATCCGAAACTAAGCGCACATGGTATTGGTGATTTAATCAACGTGTGCAGATGTTTAATGGTTAACTGCATGCTATGTACAATATTGTATTATATATTACAAATTACTTCTCTACAATACACATGTTGTATTTATTTGAGAATAAGTAATTTTGTTGTTGTTGTTGATATGTATTTTGTGCTTACTCACCCCCCTTTCCCACTTTTAAAACTTTGTATTAGTCAATCCAAAAGCCTACATCAAAGGGGAGGCGAATTCTATTTATATGTGGTAACTTTCACAGGGGCACAAGATACCATTTTAAATCATTTTAATCAAAAGTGTTCGGTTATATAATCTGTTCCATTTCGTTTTGGTAGGTTTCGTTTCGTTACGGTAGATTTCGTTTCGCGCTTTACAGGTAACCGTTCAAATATTGTAATTTATTCATTTGGTTGATATTTTTTTTCCAAACAGAACATCGATTCTAAAAAAAGAGATCTAAATCAAGTTGAGCGAAATTTTGTATAAAAATTTTCACAAATAATTTAAAGATTTTATCTATAAAATTATTAAATTAATTATTAAAGAAAGCAGGATTGGAGCCAGACTCGTTACGGAACTACAGACCTGTCTCAAACTTCTCATTTCTTTCCAAAATTTTGGAAAGAGTGGTATCAGCTCGCATAGGGCACCATATAGATTCAAACAACCTAAATGACGTGGCCCAGTCTGCATATCGTCCTTGTCACTCAACAGAAACAGCTCTTCGAAGGGTACACCACGATATTGTGACAGCATTGGATAAAGGTTCTTGTGTTGCCTTGGTGATGCTAGATCTTTCAGCAGCTTTTGATGTTTTGACCATCAAATTCTCATTAAGCGACTGGAGGTATCATTTGGTATTACTGGTGCAGCACTTACATGGATCAAATCTTACTTAACTGGTCGTAGTCAGAAAGTGGTTGTAGGAACTTCAAAGTCTAAGGACTTTCTACTTCCATATGGAGTGCCCCAAGGGTCAGTTCTGGGACCAAGACTTTATGCAATGTTTGCAAAACCGATTGGTGAAATCTGCCGCAGACATCATATCATGTATCATTGCTATGCTGACGATACCCAGGCATACTTAGTTTTTAGACCTACAGATACATGGAATGCTATCTCATTGCGGCTACAGTAATGCTTAGCAGATATAAAATCTTGGATGAACGTCAACCTGCTGAAATTAAACGAAGAAAAAACTGAATTTATAGTGTTTACTTCGAAACATTCAAACGTTTCACCATCTTTTCAACTGTCTTTTGGAAATACCATTGTTTCCAACTCGGACTGTGTTCGAAACCTTGGTGTTTTCTTCGACAGTGTACTTTCTTTTAAAAATCATATTAGTTCCATCTCTCGTTCTTGTTATTATCATCTACGGAATATTGCACGGATTCGTTCTTTCATCAATGATGACGCCTGCAAGACACTTGTATGTTCTCTTGTGTTATCGCGCTTAGACTATGGAGATGTATGGAGCGCCAAATTAACATAAACTCAAATAATTGAAGATATCATCAATTCATTTGATGCGCGCAACAATTTAATTAAAGATCTCTTCAAATAATTAATGATATCTTCAATTCTGAATTATTGCGCGCATTAAATAAATTGATGATAGCATTAATTCTTCTGCTGAATTGATGCGCGCTTTAATTGAATTAATGATCTCTTCAAATGAATTAATAATATCAACAATTTGATGAGAGCAATAATGAATTTAATGCGCGCATTAATTCAATTATTGCTCTCTTCAATTGAATTAATGATATCTTTAATTCATTTGAAGAGAGCAATAATTCTTTTAGAGAGAGCAACTAGATAATTAAAGATATCTTCAATTCAACATATCCACAATTGAATTAATGATCTCTTTTTAAAAATAATTGAATTGTTGCTCTCTTTAAAAGAATTGATGTGCGCATTAATTCCTTATACAGAAGCATTGTAAATAATTAAAGATATCTTCAATTGAATTAAATAGATCATCAAATTATTTATACCGAGCTCTAAATCAATTATTGCGAACAATATTTCTACGAAATTAATGCTCTCATCAATTGAATTGAAGAGAGCAATAATTGAATTGATCCACGAATTAAATCAATTATTGCTCTCATTAATTCAATTGATGCGCGCATTAATTCAATTGATGAGAGCAATAATTGAATTGAAGCGCGCATTAATTCATTTGATGAGAGCAATAATTGATTTAATGCGCGCATTAATTCAATTAAAGAGAGCAATAATTGAATTGATGATATCTTCAAATAATTGAAGATATCTTCAATTATTTGAGTTTATGTTACTTTGGCGCTCCATAGAAATGCACTATTTAAAGGGCTACCCCAAACAGATCTGAGCAGGCTACAGACAATCCAAAACTCAGCAGCTCGACTTGTTGCCCGGGTCAGGAAGCATGGCCAAATATCACCGGTGCTTGTGTCCTTGTACTGGCTTCAGAAATTGATTCCCGTGTTGAATACAATATTTTACTACACACATACAAAGCACTAAACGGATTGGCACAGGCCTATATCAGCGACCTCATCACTGTGTACGAACCAAAACGATCTCTGCGTTCATGCAATTCACGATTGCTAGAAAAAACCCGCGTTCGTACAAAGACCTATGGAGATCGAAGGTTTGATGTAACAGCTGCCACACTATGGAACAGTTTACCGATAGACATCCGTTCGTGTGGCACTGTCAAAAGTTTTAAGACAAACCTCAAAACATATCTTTTTAGGAAATCTTATAACCATATTTTGTAATATATTCTTTTCTTTTTTTTAAAGTAAAGGTTGGTTTGTCGCTTGAACTCGTAATGTTTAAATTGTTTTATTTTATTTGGATGTTATATCTGTAACGTGCGAGACCCGAGCGATCTCCTTGGGATCGTACTTGGTTTGCCCAAGTCTTATAAGGATAATAACGAATGCAAAATATACAGATAATGGACACTTGTCTAGTGTAAAACAAATTCTAATATACAGATATGCTTGTGTCACTTGCCTAGTGCTATAATTAACAAAGAAAAATCACTTATGCCTATTTTTAATCAAGGTGCTGCCTCTTGGCTACCCACACCACTTGGCAGCTTGCCACTTGGCTTACTCACACCACTTGGCAGCTTGCCACTTGGTAGCTTGCCACTTGGTCACCCGCACTTGCCACTTGGTAGCTTGCCACTTGGTCACCCGCACTTGCCACTTGGCTTATGCAAACAATGTATGGCCACACGACCCGTAGTCAACTTGGCTCTCTGTGACCACTTGGTCACCCGCACTTGCCACTTGGTAGCTTGCCACTTGGTCACCCGCACTTGCCACTTGGCTTATGCAAACAATGTATGGCCACACGACCCGTAGTCAACTTGGCTCTCTGTGATCACTTGGTCACTTGCCACTTGGTCACCCGCACTTGCCACATGCAAACACTAGTATAGCCACACGACCCGTAGTCAACTTGGCTCTCTGTGATCACTTAGTCACTCGCACTTGTCAAACAGTAATATACCTACGATAACTACTTACACTAGTTCTGACTCTCACGACTATGGTCTCTAGTTTGTAATTAAGCCTGACAACAATTCGTCGTTATGCAAGTTGAACACATCAATTCACCCTAACACCCCGGCCTTTTTCCTATATAAGTAATATTTACGTCAATAAGCATAATTTTCTATAGGTAAGAATCCGATTTTTGAGCTTACTTTGCTCATCTGAACTAAACATTTATTTTCATCTTATTTATATACATACAACATTCATTCTTGTTATTTCTTTTAATCAATTAACACGTTAATTAAATTATATACAATGATTTCTTGATTTACAAAATACTGCAAAGGGGAATAACTCTCAACCGCTTCATATCTTATCATGTTTTACATTTTACATTGTTAAAGCGCTTAGAGTAATTACAAATTATATAATGCACTATATAAATGCCGCACATTATTATTATAACACCCACCTTTGTTTTTTAGTTCCATTTCAAATCTTAAGACAAGACCTTGAAAATTATGTGAAATTTCAGAATTGACATCACCCCTAATGTCCTTAAAACTCTCAAATTTAACATCATGATTTTTTTCGTATATCAAGTGTAAGATCATTATTTTTCCATTGAACTTTCTTTTTTAAATCTGTATTGTTGGAAGACATGATTATGTATCTATTTTATGCAATGATTGATTTGTATTGCTTTTGTTGTACCACGCCAACAGACAAATCAAGTTTAATTGAATAAATCTCGAGTCAATTTTAGTGCAAAAAAAGGTCATGTTTAGAACGCTGTAGCTCAACACATGCAACAATCATTGTGGCCCCTGTTTTTTTTTTTTGTTTTTTTTTTAATTTCCCAATTCTGCTTCAATGTAAGAATAAAAAAGAATACACTTTCCAAAAAAAATTGACAATACTACAAATCTCAGTATATGTAGGGATTGCGTCTTTTGATAACTTTTCTGTCTTTAGACGCGGGTTGCGTCGAAATAACCAACAGTATCGTGGCTATATATATGAATAGGTGGATTAAATGCCTAAAGTATTGTTGCAAGATGTCATTGGTCATCGCTCGTCTCAAAGGCCACACCGTATATACATTTTTAACATATTAGGACTTATAATCATAAAGCAGAATTCATTATACTATATACATGTATATGCTGTTGAAAGTAAATAAAGGCGAAAAAAATATAAAATCCACACACACAATGGGCCGGAGTGTGTCCGACGGAAAAAAAGATCGGACCGAATGTCTTTGGGCCAAAGTGTCTCAAAAAGTAAGGCCAAAGTGGCCAACTTAGGGCCGAAATGTCTGGGCCGAAACGTCTCTGGGCCGAAACGTCTCTGCGAAGTTTGACGAAGTTCCGCTCTGGAATGGTCCAATGAAATTAAAGATAACAAACGAGCGGAAGATTTGATATGGCGACCATCGATGAATCTGGCAAAAAGTTGAAAAGTGTAGAGGCAAGTAAATAGTCCAAGAAATATAGCTGGTTGGATTTTGAAGAGGCATTTTTTTACCATGTGAATTAAATAAATGTTCTTATGGGGGAAATGTAAAGACTCTTAAAGTCTTGAACGTTTTTAATTACGGTAACTGTTTGTGCTTTGCAAATGCTGCTTATGCAAACACAGGAGTTTGAAATTTTATCGTCATAATACCGTTATCTGCACCGCATATCTTTAATATACAGTTTATTCCGTAATTTAGTTCTTTGAAAATTTGCATATTCCTTTAGTAATTTAACGGAATAAACCAAATTTAAAGAGCAAATAACTCTTACTAAAGGAAAAATAAATCTTACATTTTATCGCGGTGCAGATAACGGTATTATGCCATTTTATCAATAAATGAAATGCACTGGATTGACCAGGCCATGAGCTATACGCAGAGCTCATGGCTTGATCAAGAAAGTGCATTTTATTGACTTTGTTGATAAAATTTTAAACTCCTTTGATGCAAATATTAACACTTCTCAACTTCAGACTCAGTGTAAGATTTCGTATACGCGATTTTCGAATAGCATGCGATATATAGAATGTATTCTCAAAAACTGTATGATTGCAATTATGTCAGCTATGATACGATATGGTGAGATACCATTATGTCTTCATCAAACTATGGTACACTTGGATTCAGTCTTTTGTCCAGTTCCGAATCACTTTGTAATGTCTTACTGCCCATGTTTGAGGGCAAAGCAAAAAGAATTGGCATCTATATGCATAACAAGACAAAAAATATTCGAAAGTTAGGCGTAAAAAAAACAGTGATTTTTTAAGACCCATTCTAGGTCAGAATATCGGCCCTTTCCCCTTCCAAAAATTACAATTTTTTCCCAATTTAACTTTCACTTTTCCCAATAATAAAAACGGACAAAAAACATTTGTTAAAAAAATAAGTTCAATGTGAATAGTTTATGTATGACATGACAAAGACGCATCAATTCTACAGGGTTCGAAAATTACCTCATGTCCGTAAGTCCGAGACTAGTAAAAAACGTGTCGGACTAGTAAACTCTCTATAGCACTAGTCCGTACGGACTAGTGAAAATCCGGAAATCAATCTTGGATTGGTTAAGATTTTAGCAAGATTTGTCCGAGTCTCTTAGATGGTTGAACTTATGGTCGATTACCTGCATGGTTAAGTGTTTGTGTGACTATGACATCCTTCCAAACACATGGAGTGCGTTCGAGACCACCGTTCTTCGAATGAGCACAAATTCCTGCCGATTCCGAACTCACGAGAACGGGTTCGAGGTGCAAGAGCTGCAAGTAGTGTGATCTAAGAACAAGCACGTTTGTGCGCACATGTTCTCGTCATTCGCGACTCTAACACAGGAGTTCGTAACACTATAGCTCATGGCTTATTCAATCGAGTGAATTTTATTGACTTTATTGATAAAATTTCTAACTCTTGTGACTCTAAGAACTGAGCACGAAAACAACGAAAACGTCGATCTCAAACGCACTTATGGACGTTTATAAAAGGATTAACTTGGAGTTTACTGTATGCTTCAGAAGATCTTGAATGCAAAATAAAGTATGGTGGTCTTTTTCTTCTGTAGGTGTCAGAAACTAAATTGCATGCAACTGTGATGTGTTTGGTTTGATTAAATACTATTGAATAAAATGAAGATCATTTAATATGATATACTGGACGGACTAGTGAAATGCTTTGTGGACTAGTGAACATCAATAGTGACTAGTCCGTACGGACTAGTGCTTGAAAAAGTTAATTTCGAACCCTGTTCTAGATGATTTAGAAAGAATAGTCGAAAATTTTAAGACCTTAAAAAAAAGAATATTAGATATGTAAAATAAAAGCAAAATGGCATCAATTTGTGTTTGATTTTTTGTTTGATATGATATATTTACAATAATGACTAGATTTTCCTAATTTGATCAAAATGTTGACTATTTTGCCCAATTCGAAAGCCACAGGACCCTTTTGAAAAATCACTGAAAAAATTCTGTGTTTCTGTTAACACCTTCAAAATTAGGGTCGGTAGGCAAGTGTTTTTTTTTTTTAAAATAAACATTTCACCTCACAAGCAGTTCCCATGTTGGTCCTCAAAGATGTCCGTCAAACTTTGATGGTGCTCCAAGCAAACAATTTTAGCATCTATCTGCATGCTTATATTTTGCTAATTTGATTGCAACCGAGATTTGTCTGACTCTTATCCCTGCTTTTACAGGGCTCACACTGGACCAAAATTTTGTGTTGCAACCTGGCGCACATGCATTGACTCATACATGTTTACTGAAAAATGTTGAAAAATCACTGAAAAAATTCTGTTTCTGTTAACACCTTCAAAATAAGGGTCGGTAGGCAAGTTTTTTGGGTTTTTTTAAATAAACATTTCACCTCACAAGCAGTTCCCATGTTGGTCCTCAAAGACGTCCGTCAAACTTTGATGGTGCTCCAAGCAAACAATTTTAGCATCTACATGTTTATATTTTGCTAATTTGATTGCAACCGAGATTTGTCTGACTCTTATCCCTGCTTTTACAGGGCTCACACTGGACCAAAATTTTGTGTTGCAACCTGGCGTGCGTGCATTGACTCATACATGTTTACTGTAGATCCATATTTCATGTATATTATTCAAGAGTCATATATACAACATATCATATAAATCGTAAAATGCGATTGGCAGCGCGAGCCTTGCTTTATATTTTGACCTGTGGGGGAGAGTCAGCAAACTCCATATTGAAAAGTGGGAATTCAGTGACACCATGAGCTAATTGTCTACCTTTTACATGGATTTTTTTAAGGGTCTATAGGGGGCTGAAATATGGCCCCATTACCAATGCTAAAAAGCAGGTTTTTTCCCCAATTTTTTACTGATTTTTAGCATTGGGAATGGAGCCTTATTTTGGCCCTTAAAAAATCCCTGGCCAGGGTTGGGAAATGGATCTTTTCACTGCAAAATGAGGACAATGGATGTACACTTGAGGTGATGTGTTGACACATGTATATGATTAAAATAAAAATTAGTAACATAAAATGTTTCAAAGGTTAACAGATTAGTAATTGATAGTGATGAAACAATTGTCGATTGATTTTTGCTCTTCAATTCCAATTATCGATTCTAGTTTTCACAAATCGATTGACGCCTGTACATGCATTAAAATCTGATCCAAGATTCATCTTTCAGACTGTTAATCCCCTTTTATATCGAGATGTGTGGGGGAGAGTCAGAGTGGACTCTACATTAAAAGTGGGAATTACCAGGTAGTGTGAATGCTGCACATATCCATAAAAAAACTAAATAGAAATAACCCCCAAAATAATAAACCTTTATTAACTACATGTAAATACCTATTATATCGATACAGTTCTTCCGATTATCGATTATGAACCACTGACCAGCTGTAGTTGAAGACATTTGTTGGACCTGATTCGTTTCAAATATTAAAAAAGCCTTTGCCATTGGTTTACTAAATCTGCAATCTCAGTGCTCCAAGTTGCAACTAAAACGGTCGCATTTGCGACCAGAAAATCGATTTTGCGACTAAAGGTTATATTCAAGTCGCAGTTTTGTGAGTGGAGAAAAATTGGTCATCCAGTAGAATTTTTGTAATCGGGATCGGAAGTCTGAATAAATATTTTTCAGTCTCGGTCAAAACAGAGTTTGAAAACAATCAAGATGGTGGTAAAACGAGGGTTAAAGAACTTTGGATTTATCAATAGTAAAAAGTAGAAGCCTCGGTCTAATACATGTAACGAAGAAATTAAAGAATCACTCAGAGAAAGTTCTGCATTTAAAGATGCCATAGCTGTGTCTAATGAAAAATGTAAATGTAAAGGATGAACCCCAGTCCTAATGGCTCAAGGAATTTTCGTGGTTGATATACAGAGATTGCAAAATGTTTTGTAGAATTTTTTGTGAGGCCAAGCAGCCAGCAACGTCCACAATTTCTGAACACCCATTGTCTGATTTCACCACGACTTGGTGTACATCTTTCAAATGTGGAAGTGTGACTATTCACGGCAACAGTAAGAGACATGTCTTTGTCCATGACTGCATTATTAGCAGTAAGTCGAGCGGGGCAACTCTTGCTGCTAATTTTCACAGACAAATACGAACTCGGGATGTAGTGTTCTTATTGATGCTGGTACTGATTGTTCAGCAAAAGATCCAACAAAAGTAGAAGCTCTTATTCACATAAGCAGTGAAGGCCCACGTATTGAGGACTATAAAGCAAATCCTTGTGTGGAAGGCTGGGTTTTCTTCCCCAGAAGCGTACTGTAAAATATTTAGAGGATGGCCCGATGCAATACAGCTTTTGCCAGAGTAAATACTTGACTTGTTAGCATCCATCATGTTTCACAACACATTTCTATTCAGTTTAATAATGAAACAAATTAACAAAATGCTTAAAGGGTGTTGATTTTTTTTCTTGAAAGATATTCAAATTTAAAAAAAAAAAACCTTGTAGGTCTTATTTACAAAATCTTTTACCATGCCGATTAGAAATTTTGAACATGGCGACTAGAAATTTGAAAATGGTGACCAGAAATATTTTTAGGTCGCCATTTTGCGACCTGATAGCAGATGTGACTTGGAGCACTGAATCTATGTTATGATCACATGAATAATTTTATGGGTGAACACATTTATAAATAATGCAAACATTACAGCTGAAGACATCATTTCATTTCTTACAGATGGAGGATTTGGATGTTTCAGTTGTTGCCAACACCAAAAAGCAGAAGCGAGGGTTGAAAACAATGAAAAAGAAAGCACCCCTGATAGATTTAAATACATCTGTACGGAGAAAAAGACTGAACAGTTCCCTTACCAAGAAGCTCAACCTCAGCAGTAAGCTAATATTGATTTTTAAAAACCCAGGGAAATAATATTTAAGGATTGAAAGTAATTTCTACTCATTCTATATGATGTGAAGTAAGTTTGGGCGGTTTATGCATTATATGATGCGAAATAGTTTATTAAAAAGTGTAAACTGTCCCAACTTACTTTATATCATATAAAATGAGTAAATATTACTTTAATTTGCATATGATGTAATTTGATGAATAACAGCAAAGGTGCAACTTAAAGGCAACTTAGTTTGTATGTTGTAAAGAATGTTGATAAGTGAAATGAATTCCTAAATTGCATAATACAAGTGAATTGCATTATTTGTTGTTAAATCAGAAGGCAGACTGAAATCGATTCTGTGTTTCATGACAGATAAACTTTCACGCTACGTGAGAGGGAGGAAAGAAAATGTACTGCAGCGATTTTTTTCCTTATATAACTGGTACTGATAAACGGTACCATTCCCAATGCCAAAAACCATTGATTTTTCCCAATTTTGAGACTAAAAATTCCCAATTTACTTGCCTAAAAATAGACCGCTGAAATCGTAATTTACTTAGTCTGAAACGTTATACAAGTTAACTAAAATGTTCACTTCCGGTATTAAATCGAAAGTACAGATCATGGCAGTGCGCATGTTTTGTAGAGCTACGATGATTCTTAAACGGCCCTACGACGATTCCTTGTTTCACAACAGCAAATATTACCGTAAAAAAGTTTGTAAAAAGAGATGACTACTTCTTGTTTTGTTCTTTTTTTTTCTTTTCTTTTATATTGGTAGAAAATTCCCAATTTGTTCGATTTTGACGCTACTTTTCCCAATTGAATGGGTACCAGTACCAGTGGGTAGAAAAAAATCGCTATATATATATATGTGTGTGTGTGTGTGTATCAAAGAATTAAACATGTTAAATGAGTACTCTTGAGTATGTAAAATGTGTATATCATTACTAGGAAAACATAACCATGCGTAACAGGTTTCCACAGAGTGTAGGGATATTATCAAGGCTTTTGTAGGATTAGATGTAGTGTATACATTCCTTACATGTGTGAGGCCAAAAAAATATAATGTGTGGTTTCGGTTACATTCCTTTGAGAAATAGGGTAGGATTTCATGTTGACACAGAAAACAAAATCTCATTGGTCATACTAAATGTTAAAACCATGACGGAATCAGAGACGAAATTATAGAACTTCTGATATCCCGTTTTAGTCAATGTTATAGAAATAAAATCAAAATATTGAACAAGCATTCGATGTGTTGTATACAACCTCTATTTGGGTCAAATGCTTTCTGACATGCTTCATACTGATTGTTAGGTCGTTTTTGGCACACTGATTTTGACTATGGATTACTCCGTTTGCCTGATCAAGATAAAGGGCTCACGGGGGTGTGACTGGTCAACAGGGGCTGTTTACTCCTCCTAGGCATGTGATCCCACCTCTGGTATATCCAGGGGTCCGTGTTTGCCCAACTCTCTACTTTGTATTGCTTGTATGAGTTATGTTATGAAATTGATCACAGTTGGTTATGCAAAAAAAATATATATATGTTGGTTTCCACTTTCACCTCAAAATTTTAAAGGGTCGGTAGGTAGGTAGTGGTTTTTTTCTGGGGTTTTTTTTTTTTTTTTTTTTTTTGGTTGGTTTTATAGGTTAAATTATTTTTCAATGATTTTGTATTCTATTATTCATGAAACAGTGATTGTGTAGAAATCAAATAAAAGTTATAATATGGGAAACAAAAACAGTTTCTGTGTTTTGGAATCCGTTGGTGCTTAATGAATAACTT
The DNA here is from genome assembly GCF_947568905.1 of Ostrea edulis. Classification (NCBI taxonomy): domain Eukaryota; kingdom Metazoa; phylum Mollusca; class Bivalvia; order Ostreida; family Ostreidae; genus Ostrea; species Ostrea edulis. The sequence continues at coordinate 30,886,093 of NC_079173.1, forward strand.
ATAAGTCAATAATTGTACTCTTGTTGTAGTGATGGCATTCGTAAAATCTGTGAGAATGGAAAAAAATATGTTAGGGTCGGCAGAAAGAAGTAGGGACATTTTCTGCAGTCATTTGGCCCAGAAAATAGATTATTTCAATAGGAGTCCCAAAATCTGGCAGTCAAATAAGGAATATATAAGCAAATCCAAACTACATTTAATTTGATTCAAAATTGCTTTGTGTTGTATGACAGGAGTGTGAAGTTGGCATAAAATTGCCAAAAATGCAAAAATCAATGAAAATTTTCATAAATACAGGGGGGGTTCTTTTCAGAAAACATACAGCCTATGCATCAGGCAAATTTATATTCAAACACATTTTTCATCTTATCTTAATATACAATATATATTAATTTCATTTTGCTCGACGGATGGGCACACCTTTTCCTAAGGGTTGTTCCAGAAATGATCAAATGGGGGGGGGTCGGGCGGCAAACGATTATTTTTTTGTGTGGGTGGTCGTATTTTTTCATATTTTATTTGGTCCGTGGTTGGACTGTTAAATTTTTTTTTATTATGGGTAGTGGGTAGTTTCTATTGTTTTTTTTAAGATTGTTCCACGTGGGTGTTGAGTTTTCAGAATATTTTTATTGTCGCTCTTGTCGTGTTGGTTACAAAACGTCGGAGGGAAAATTGAAAACGTGCTTTTGAAATCGGAAGTAACATAGAACTATTTGAGTTGTCGCTCTTTGTAGCGCATAACTTTCTATTTCCATTACGGCACTCTTCAAATTAGAGGCGCGTTTAGTAGAGTCCCTTGGGACGTGATGGCGGCGAACTCTGTAGATTATTACAGTTTACAGTGCATCGATCTTGGGAATATTTTGAAATCAATAGGTATTCCGTTTCCTAATAAAAATAGGCACACCTTGGTTGATTTATGCGAGGGTACCGATGCGTTATATTTATCAGTCAGTGTGATGGTGATATTATAGAGGCCTCCATTAGAAGACCAACGATTCGTGGAAAAACATATCCATACCCATTTCATGATAATAGCATCGCTTGGACTCCCAATCTTTCCAACATTCCCGCCATAGATGCCTTTGATTGTTGATGTGACATCGTTTCTTCAGAACTACTGTGATACAATGTTGCACAGGCATTACCGCGTCATTGACTACTAGAATGTTTGTCCCAAAAACCTTGTGAGATTTGTACTGTTTTCATTTTTAAAAATATTTTTGTGGTGGGTCTGGTTAGGTTTTTTTTTTATTAGATGGGTCATTGTAAAATGAGTTTTATCAATTTGATGGGTCATGGGGCAATTTTTTATTTTTTTTTTATGGGTGCTTGGTGTATACAAAAGGTACCCCCCGACCCCCCCCCCCCCCCCCCCCCCCCCCATGTATTTATTTCTGGAATAGCCCTAAGCAATAATCTGGATGAAATTTAACAGTTATCAAGCTCTTTTTGAAAAAAGGCGGGAAGAACTCTTATTCATGACATAATAATGCTCCAAAATAAGAAATAACTTTGATTGAAGTTGAGATAGTATACTTGGCATGTATTTATCTCATTCAAAACATAGATCAAGCTTGATTCAAGACACATTTAAATCAGAGAATTTTTTGGGGCCTTTTTATGTACACAATCGTACCTTGTTCTTTTTAGGGTCGAATGGGAAAGTGGAAACCAACATATATTTTTCACCTTTCATTCTACCCAACACTAAAGCCGTGAAAAATGATATAAAAATGTGCGATATATCAAGTACCAAAATGATAATGATCAAAGCCATTAAGTTTATTGTTGATGTAAATAATTTGTGATCTGTCTATTGTGCTATACCTCTGCAAGGATAATGCTTTCTTTAAATACATGTGTTCTCATTCTATTTAAGTAAACTCGGTACAGAAGCAGTCTTTGAGAGCCAACAATCGAGCCCTGGCTGTCAGCTTGGAGCGGACAAAACAAGAACTGCGGAGTGCTGTGGAGATGAACCAGGAGCTCCGTCGAGAACTCCAGGAGAAGGATATGAGAATCGTTACACTGGAGCGAGTGTCTGGACTAAAGAATGAAGACATTGAGGAAGAAGTTCTCAGGAGAGTAGAGGTATTCTTCCCACATATACTACAATATTATCCAAATGTTTGATATTTGAGTTATGAGCTCTTCTGTTTCATGAGGTAATTTAATGTAACTGAACACCATAGTGGGGCAAAGTACATGACAGTCAATAAGTTAGATGATGCATAATAGTAAAAGTTGCTTCTGTTTAAAGATATACCTGTAATTAAGAAATATAAAAGGTGATCAACATATATTTATTTATGGAATGAATTTAATTTTAGGGCATATCGTGCAATTTAAGCTGGTTTGGGTCAGTTTATGCTTTATAATCCACTCTATAATCCTGTGAACCACATTGCTAAGGCCAAAAAAAAGTGTGTTTATGGTCACCCGACTGACCCTATATTTTCGTCCTAACCAACAAAAAAAATTATCGGAAAATATATAATTATGTCTCCCTTCTTTCAGGGGGAAATGTATTATTTTTGTACTTTCTATCTGTCACAAAATCTTGTGAATGCTTCTTCTCCTATGTGGCTCATCAGATAGACTTAAAACTTTGTACAGTGCTTTTTTGCCATTTGTAAATGTGCATATTGGTGGGACAGGAGGATCCAATTATTTTCCTAAAAGTTATCGTGGATCTAAGAGGGGTGGAGGATGTAAAAAAGCTTGTCAACACCTCTTGCTTATCGGATAGATTCGATACTTTGTACAATGCTTCATTGTCATTTGTAGATGTGCATATTGTAGGGGCAGGAGGATTTTTTTTTTCATTATGGATACAGGTATATTTTCCTGAAATTTTTTCACGATTTCCCTTTTGTAGAAATACACAATATGAATCAGCTCACATTTCAACTAATTGGTGCACCATGACCTACTTAACTTTAGGGCTAAAAGTAAGTTAAATAGTTTCCTGGACTTTTTCTCATGATAGATACAGATATTGCACTGACATTTTGTCACAACCCCCCCTCTCTCTCTCTCTCTCTTTGAGAAATATACATAATTAGTTCACATGTCAGATGGATTAGTGCACCATGACCTACTTAAGGCTTTTCAATTCAGAATGTGTGTGATATCATTTCAGAGTGCATGATATACCTACAGGTTGAATTTCGCTGTACGACGGGCATATGTACCGTTTGCGGTACTGTTGTTTTTAATGCCCCCACAACTAGTTGGGGGACATGTTTTTGTCTTGTCTGTCTGTCCAAAACGTTAACCCTGTTCATAACTTTTGAATGGTAATGGTCATGTTTTATATTTTTATTCCTTGTGGCAGGACCTATTTTATGGCATTTAAGTTTTTAACTGTAACATTGACCTTGTAATTTGACCTACTTTTATTAAAACCTAACCTATTCAATATCCCCTGAACTGTTTAAGGTAGAGATTTTGTATATGAATTTCTTATGGCAAGACCTTTCATTTCATAATATGATTAATTTTATGACCTTGCCATTCTCTAGAACAGCAAGGTCGTTGTAGTAATATTAATATGGAGGCGTCTACATGTTGTGTGAATTCACTGTGGTGTCACTGTTGTGACCCTCTAGGTGATGCAATATGGGATCAAATTTTTTCATGGGAATAAAGGTTGGGAGAATATCTTTTAAAATTACAAAAGCTGAACAACAGCAGCAGTCTTCATGAAAAACTTTGTGAAGCACAGGCCCTTTGGGCTTCCCAGTATAATAATTTCGCAAGTCTGAACAATATTTTAATGGCCCAAAATATTTTTTTCTAATTTGACCACTTGTCATTTGCAAGGTGTTACATGCTGATTCTGCGCTATAGATACATGCATGTTCTACTTTGGGAAAATACATATCAAGATGATCATAGTTAGAGTACTGACATTAAAAGGATTATCTTATTTTGTTTTTCGTATACATCATTCATCAGCAGCTTGTTCTCTACTTTGCTTTGTATACACCATGTACAAAACATTTTTGTTTTCTCCAGAATCAAATCTTAGCCAAGGCCTACCCTCGGTCCAGTGGGGCATGCATTTTCACTCTTTTCTCTTCATACGACCATTTTTTATTTAATTTTTTTTAATTTGGATCTGATTGGTTGTGATTGCAAAATACGTTTGGGAGGTTTGGAATTTCTCAGACGAGCCCCCTCCCAATACTTCATAAAAGGCAGCATGGTTGATCGTTTTAGGATGCGAAATTTGACTGCCAAGCCATGACAAAGTCTGAGTCAATCTCGCGCTTTATTTGTAATATACAGAATATTTATAAGAAAACATTTACAGGCCCACCGGACTCCTGGGTTAAATATTTTTAGCTCACCTGAGCTAAAAGCTCAAGTGAGCTTTTCTGATCACCCGTATTCCGGCGTCCGTCCGTCTGTAAACTTTTAACATTTTTGACTTCTTCTCAAAAACCACTGGACCAATTTCAACCAAAGTTGGCTCAAAGCATCCTTAGGTAAAGGGAATTCTAAATTGTTAAAATAAAGGGCCAGGCCACCTTCTAAGGGGAGATAATCAAGAAAAGGTAAAAATAGAGTAGGGTCATTAAAAAATCTTCTTCTCAAGAACCATTAGACCACAAAAGATGAAATTTATAGATAAGCTTTATTAAGTAGTGCAGATTCTAAATTGTTAAAATCCTGGCCCCCGGGGGTCGGATGGGGCCACAATAGGGGATCAAAGTTTTACATACAAATATATAGGAAAAATCTTCTTCTCAAGAACCACTGAGCCAGAAAAGCTGATATTTATATGAAAGCTTCCTGATATAGTGCAGATTCTAAATTGTTAAAATCCTGGCCCCCGGGGGTCGGATGGGGCCACAATAGGGGATCAAAGTTTTACATACAAATATATAGGAAAAATCTTTAAAAATCTTCTTCTCAAGAACCACTGAGCCAGAAAAGCTGATATTTATATGAAAGCTTCCTGATATAGTGCAGATTCTAAATTGTTAAAATCCTGGCCCACGGGGGTCGGATGGGGCCACAATAGGGGATCAAAGTTTTACATACAAATATATAGGAAAAATCTTTAAAAATCTTCTTCTCAAGAACCACTGAGCCAGAAAAGCTGAGATTTACATGAAAGCTTTCTGACATAGTGCAGATTCAAATTTGTTAAAATCATGGCCCCCGGGGGTAGTAGGATGGGGCCACAAGGGGGATCAAAGTTTTACATACAAATATATAGGAAAAAATCTTTTTCTCAATAACCACTGAGCCAGAAAAGCTGAGATTTACATGAAAGCTTTCTGACATAGTGCAGATTCAAGTTTGTTAAAATCATGGCCCCCGGGGGTCGGATGGGGCCACAAGGGGGATCAAAGTTTTACATACAAATATATAGGGAAAATCTTTAAAAATCTTCTTCTCAAGAACCACTGAGCCAGAAAAGCTGATATTTACATGAAAGCTTTCTGACATAGTGCAGATTCAAGTTTGTTAAAATCATGGCCCCTGGGGGTAGGATGGGGCCACAAGGGGGGATCAAAGTTTTACATACAAATATATAGGAAAAATCTTTAAAAATCTTCTTCTCAAGAACCATTGGGCAAAAGAAGTTCACATTTACATGAAAGCTTTCTGACATAGTGTAGATTCAAGTTTGCAAAAACCATGGCCTCCAGGGGTAGGTTGGGGCCATAATAGGGACTACGGTACATGCAAATATATATGGAAAGTCTTCTGATATGGACCCAGGTGACTCAGGTGAGCGATGTGGCCCATGGGCCTCTTGTTAGAAGCCCGATCCCGATTTTACTGGGCTCGGGCATCGGGCCACCGGTTAACGTCGAAGACTGCAGCAGGGCCAATGTGACTCAGGTGAACAGTGTGGCCCATAGGCCTCTTGTTTTAAAACTTCAGTCTTGATAGAAAATTAATTCATGATGGTGTATGAATATAAGAGAAACTGTGTTGTACGTTTTCAGCAAAGTCATGACATTCTGAGAGGCATTTTAACTGCCATGGGTGAGAACCTGTTTGCTGTCAGCCATAATCTGAGCGAGGCAGTGCAGCACTGTGTCCTGTCCTCGAGACGGTCCACCACTGGCTCCAGGAAGACGTCCTCTGTCGGCAACACCTCTAACCCAGACATGGAGATTGACATGAACAGTTCCGCATATCAAAGGTCAATATAAAGCAGATTTAGACCAGTTTCAGTTGAGATCAGAAGTAATAATGAGTTATCCCTCTTCACAGCAGAGACATATTTTGTTTTTATGCGCCCGTCATCAGACGGGACATATACAAATATTACATGTAGTTGAGGGTAACATTGAAAATTTTCACCTCGAGAAAACCATCGTCAACCGAGGCATTGTCGAGGATGTGGTGTCTCGTAACTGAACGAAATCCATTAATGTGAACTTAGTCATTGAAGTGTGGAGTCTGCTTTATCTCTTGAGAAGTTTCATTGAATTGTTTTGACTGAATGTCGTCCAATCAGAAAGTAGTAGGCATAGCCAAGACATCACTGTTGTTGTGTGAATATATTTCGAATTTGTTAACACTTTTTATTCTATTTTAACAGTCAGTCTCTACAAAGAAATTTGTTTGCTCGCAGTAAAATTTACGTAGTTATTTCAAACACTGAATATGTCCAATATGAATACTTGTTCTTTCAGATCAATATATGCCCAGACCCAACAATCGTCGTTGTCTCTCCCTAGGGAGCCCTTACTCCGATCTGAAGGATCCTCCTCCTCCCAGTCTCATGCTTCCCTCACCATGGCTTCACATGATATGAGTGTCATAGCCGAACAGACAATGTGTCTAGAAGATGTTGAACTTCTCACTGAACTGGGTAAAGAAATTTCTACTGTTCTTTCTGGTAAACAGGGCTTGACTGGTTAAAAGTCTGGCAGACTGACTGACATTTGTTTTAGTCAGTCCAATGGGACTGGTCAAATTTCTAAAGCATAAAAATTATTTTGGAAAATATACTTATGAAATCTTATACACACATCTGGGCATGCTTCAATCTGTAGATATCAGACGAATTTGATTTGTAAATTATAAATCCCACATGAGTGTTACAATATTGTCTGAGGCATATTGAGTTAAATTTCATTTTAATAACATTAATGAAATATGTTTTAATTATTTCTGGAAAACTCTGTTGGACTGCTAGCTTCTAGCCCTGATAAATAGTGTGTAAACCAGCACTAATCTTGTAATCTGGGGCAAAAATCTGCATGTCCAGGTAATTATTAAATCTTTGTTGCCCAAATGATCAGAGATGTCTGTTAATCAATTGTACCATTATAAAAAATTATGTATTTGTTCGAGAGGATCCTTGAGAACATCTAGCTTTTGACTATTTTGACTAAATTGGTACAAGTGATGAGATACATTTTAATTCTCACCATGTAAATGTTGGAGTTGTGTTGGAATATTTTTTCTTTGCAATATTGAATAGAGAATATACTGCACTTTTGAATAGATGTTGTGTGCATACAGTATGGTGTTTTTGAGGCAAATTTTCATTTTATCTGATATGGGGTCTGAGGGCTGATTTTACATAATGGTATTCTTTTTATCACATGCGGGTTAATTTTTAGATATTAACAACAGTTATTATCTAAGTAGAACATGTAATGTTTTGTTTAATTTTGTTAAGTCTTCCTTTTGTTTCCGATGCAAAATTTCAATATTGGTGACTTTTGGATTGGGAATGTGTCAGGTAATCGGACCCAAAAATAAGCCTGGAAAACCCCTGTATAAGGATTATAGAGAGTGACATATACTCAGATACATAGACATTGATGATAGGACAACAGCAGTTCTCAAATCTGCAAAGAACAATAGCCACAAATACCCAAATATGGCCCTGTAATTTTGAATAAAATAAAGTATCTTCATTCATAATTTTTTGGAGATTTTTGTTTTATTTCCAGATTAACATTACATTTATTCCTGATGCTCTCCAATTATTTCAGATGAATCAGAAGATGAATCGCTGAAATCCCAGAGCAAAATATGCATGTCAAAAATTCCCCAACGCGTGCCAAGGAAAAAAACAGTAGAAATCGCAAAGGAACTGTCGGAGGCAAATACTGGTACTACACAAGATGAGACAATGGATGATGTGATGGTTGAGAAAGAGGAGAAACAGGCTGGAAATGGAAAGGACAATTGTAAATCATCCAACAAGCAACAGGAAGACAGAACTGCTGCTGAAAAGAAGAAAACGGAGACAGTGGATAAGCGAGGAACATTCGTGGTGACGGATTTGTCAGATTTCAATTCTGGAATCAAAGTTTGTCCATCTGCAAGGATTGGAACAAAGGATGACAGTTCTGATGACAGAAGGAAAACTTTTGTGAAGCCACCAAGTACAAAACCGGAGGAAGATAGAAGAGGAACGTTTGTTGTGCCCCAGAACCCCCCTGAATGTTCAGATCATTTAAAACAGATGGACAATGAGGATCAGACAGTGTACTTTGATACTGACATGGATATGACGGAGGTGTTAAACTTTACACAACAGATCTCAACAGAGTCCATGAATAAGGGCAATGGACCTTCAGAATCCAAGTCTGCTCAAGACAATGCAGAAAAAAAATCTCAAGAAGAAAACAAGACGAGAATAAATGACGAAAACAAGGAAGAGGATAAGAAAAACTATAAGAGGAAAGAAAGACAGAATAAGGAATCTTCTGTGAAATCAGATTTGGAAGGTTTGGGGACTAAGCTTGAAAAGATTAAGCCAACCAATTCTCCAAAATCGGTGAAAGCTTCCAAAGAAGAAAAATGTGAAAAGGACCCAGAAGGCTCTGGAAAGTCAGTTGTTGAAATGAGAGTACCCAAGCCTGGTAACTTTGAATACCGTGTTTCAAGAAAGCAGGTGGATGGAACAAGACAGCCAGTGCCACAGAAACCAGTTTCGAGAGCCAGATCTAAAGGGAAAGTGAAACTAAGTAAGGTCACCAGTGAGGTCATTGAAACCATCAAAAAGACTCCAGGCAAACCTAGAAATGTTTTTGACTTTGGGGACAGAACTCCAACTGTGACACTAGATCCCAAATCATTGCATAATTTACAATCGGAAGAAGAGGAAAACAAGACGGGAAAAAAAGAAACCAATTCTAGTAAAGACCTTGATCAAAATGATACAAAAGAGAACAATAAAAATTCCAAGAGGAAGGATGTTGAAAAGGAACAGAGGGTAGAAACAACAAAATCAGTAAAAGAGCCCAAGCTTTTGTCAGATAACCCAGTGTATTATGTGCCACTGGCCAAAGGATCACCAGTTACTGTCAAAGAATCAGGCAGACATTCCAGAAGGTCAAGGTCAAAACCTCGATCTTACAGAGAAGTGTCATCTGATGAAGACGAGGAAGAAATTGAAATGCAGCCAGAGACAGCTAAAAATCGGGGAAGGTCAAAATCCCGAAGTAAGTATGATAGTGGAGAAGGGGAAGAACAGCGAAGTGGAAGACGGACAAGGTCCCAGAGCAGGGGGACACGAGGAGACAGAGAGGAGGAAGATAGGGATTATGAACCATCAGTGGTTAACAGACAGTCTAGAGGCAGATCAAGAAAGGCTGGTAATGCTGATGGGGAGGCCAAGGTCACTAAAGAGAGATCCAGCAGGTCAAGGACAAGGAAAGCTTCTCTGCCCTTGGAAGAGGGTGTTAGTAAATGTAAACAGAGTGATGAAAATGAGGAGAAGATTGATGATGTAGAAGAAGTTGAAATTGTTAGGAAAACTAGAAGTAGGTCAAGGGCAAGGTCTATGAAAAGTAAAGTGGAAGAAATGGAGAATATTGACAATGTATCTGATAAGAAATCATCAAAAACTAGTCAGAATGACAATGAAGCGAATTACCAGGAAGAATCCTCTGCAGGTGGAATTTCATCAAATGACAAGAAAAAAGAGAGGTCCAATAAAGCATTTCTACAATCATTACGAAACTCAGCAGGGGCAAATGAAAAGGAAGACAAGCAAACAGCTGCCTGCCCTACATCATTGACAGAAAGTGAAGAAAAGGATAAAGGATTACGGAAATCAAGCAAGCATGCAGTGGTGCTGCCTTCTTCCAGCAGTGAAGAAGACACAGTGTCCAAGTCCACGCGGGAGGGACAGACTGGAAATGCGTCGGTGGGGGAAGATGTTTCTGATGATAAAAATGGGCCATCTACTGCACCAGTGAAAAAGATAAAGAGGAAATATGATGATGCTGAAGATAGCATGGATGATAACAGCGAAGCTTCCAAAACAAGAACGGGAAAAGAAATCCAAACTACAGGAAATGTGAAAGAGGGAGATGATGTTGACTGTACGATCACCAGTAGAAAAACTGTTAGAAATGCCGCGAAAGAGGAAAGGGGTGAAAAATATACATCAAGAAAACTTACAGATGTTAAAGATGCTGATAAAACTACTAGAACTGGATCAAGTTCATCTCTTAATAATGATCGATTATCCCAGTTTGTCAGAGAACGAGGTCGAAGCAAGTTAGTTGTTGCAGATGATGACGATGACATTACGTTCTCTGATTTTGACAAACTTTATCAGCATGTGTCTGCTATTAGAGCTTCAGAGAACAGCAGCAGTGTAAAGATGAATAGCCAATCAGAGAGCAGCAGCAGTGTAAAGATGAATAGCCAGTCAGAGACAGCGAAAGTGGAAGAAGTGAAAGAGAAAGTAGAGGTCAGTCAGGAAAGCCTGCCATTAAAAACGCCTAACATGTCAAGTACAAAAAGACAAAAATCTGCAACCAAGTCCAAGAAAAGCAGCAAGAAGAACCATCACGATAGTCAAAGTTTGGAGAAAGAAAATACCAATGAAGAGGTGAGTATATTGTGGAGAAAGAAAATACCAATAAAGAGGTGAGTAAATTGTGGAGAAATAAAATACTAAGGAAGAAGTGAGTATATTGTGGAGAAAGAAAACACTATTGAAGAGGTGAGTATATTGTGGAGAAATAAAATACTAAGGAAGAAGTGAGTATATTGTGGTGAAAGAAAATACTAATGGAGAGGTGAGTAAATTGTGGAGAAATAAAACACAAAGGAAGAGGTGAGTAAATTGTGGAGAAATAAAACACTAATATTAAAAGAGGTGAGTATACTGTGGAGAAAGAAAATACATATGAAGAGGTAAATCTATTGTGGAGAAATAAAATACTAAGGTGAGTTAAGTACAAAGAAAGAAAATACTACTGAAGCAATAGGATTGATAAAAGTCTTAATGTTTTTGCTCGGTTCCACTTCTGCTTGTTTCTCATGCCTAACACTGTCTGCAGCTGTAACCTGTTGATGAAAGTATTAGATATTCAAGGATATGATAAGCCAATGTATCTAGTTGTGCAGAAATGTTTTTGTTTTCAGATTGAAGGGGGATAGGGTACAATTTAGGGAGATCAAATGGGGTAGGGGTGTAGAGTACCCGCAACGTTATTCTTGACATTCCTATCGTGTTCTATCGTGCGTGTATCCTATCGTATCGTGCGTGTATCCTATCCTATCGTGTATCAGGTTTTCCGTTTTCTATCGTGTTTTGCGTTTATCAGGTCTATCGTGTATCGTATTTTGCGTGTATCAGGTTTTCCGTTTATCGTGAAAATCGTTTATCGTGTAGCTTCGGAAACTATCGGGATCGTATATTAAATCTAATGAAAAAGTAAGATACTTTCCGAAAGCTTTATTCGTTTTGTTAAAGAAGCTATTTTTAGGAATCGAGGAAAGACAGTATATTTGAAGGAGAACAGAAAGCTGTTGATTTTAAAGCAGAAAAAGAGCTATATGTCTATCCAGAGAGGGTGAAAATTTATCGCAATTTCATTCTGTCTAGAAAGTATGCAGTGGTTTGTCGAGCAACCCGAGAACAATAAAACTGAAAGCTCCTTCATCTGGAGTTCATAAACAGTTCCTTGTCTAGAAACAATTATTTGTAATTAACACTAACAGAGAAATAGAAAGTTCCGATCTGAAAGGAAAAATCAGTAAATTACATTGTTTATTGCATATATTTTAATAATGGTTCTTTTTCTTCCGATTTTGTTCACCTGTATTCAACTTAATATATATCAACTACTGAACTTGTGCGCGTTCTTATCTATCTGATTTTGTGTATCACCCGTGTTTTGACAGTAAACATTCTCAGGGGCATTGTATTTCCCACATTTAGAAGATTAAGTTTTAAAAGAGTGCAAAGGTATATTGCATCTCCCACATGTACATGTACATGTACACATATACCAATAGTCGTACGTGTAGATACTGGAAATGTATGCCGGTTTTGATGATTATTTGAATTTTTTACATGCTAAACACAAACATTTAATTTAAAGCGTTTCTAAATTGCGACTTTAAATCAAGCCGGGTTTCATATATGTTTTTAATAGTTTTTTTATTTTTTGTTAACAAAATATCAATTCATATGAATATGTTCCAATTACTTGTGACTATCAATTATCACTCATAGTGTAGAAATATCTAACATATGAGCATATGGTGTAGTGCAGTGGATTGAATTTAAAGCGGTCATTATGAAAATAATTGTAGTTGTTGAAAGAGCGGTGAACTCGGAGCTTGATGCAAAATAACCCCCTCCTCGCTACACACAAAATATTACTTAGTTTTATTTGATATCCAAGATAATAGACAATATTAATAGAATAAGAGAGCTATTGAAGCATGATAACACTACATTATATTCCATTTTGTTAATTCCCTGTTTAATTGCTAAACACTCGGCATCAAGTGTGAATACCACGGGTCCTCGGAGATGACCTTAAAAACACACCCCGTGTCACGGTAGCTGTGGCACGCTAAAAAACCCTCACTGCTCAATGGCCGTAATTGCCGAGCATAAGCCTAAATTTAAAAGCTCTTCACCGGTCATGGTGACGTCTCCATATGAGTGAAATATTCTTCAGCGAGACGTTAAGCAAGATAAAAATCAATCACTCCATTTATGATTCATATATTAAACATTCAAGGTGACAATATACGTTTTAGAATCATTGGCTGAGAAAATTCATATAGATATCTAATAATGAATTCAATACCGTATATAGTTTAGCTTCCAGATTTTAGCTGTAATGACGTTAAAGAAAACATAAATAGAATTTTTAAAAAATAAAAAATAAACGTACAACCGTGGATAATTACATTATATGCTTTAGGTATATATTAAGTATTGAAATCCTTCAATATTATTATCAACATAATGAAATTATTTTGTACGTATCAAACTTTCATTCTGTCTAAATTGTTTCTAAATTTACAACATTTCTATCAGGTTTTCCGTTTATCGTGAAGATCGTTTATCGTGTTTTGCGTTTATCAGGTCTATCGTGAAGATCGTTTATCAGGTTTTGCGTTTATCAGGTTTACCGTGTATCCTATCGTATCGTGCGTGTATCCTATCGTATCGTGCGTGTATCCTATCCTATCGTGCGTGTATCGTGTTCTATCGTTTATCATGTCAAGAATAACGTTGCGGGTACTGTAACATAGAACTGTATGGGTGAAAAATGAATTCCAAATTTTCAAAAGATATAACTTGACAAACATGATAAGAGTCCTGAGCTCTTCGGAGATGAGAAGTGAAGAAGGGACTACAGTAACCTTGACCTTTGACAATGAACATTAACCTGGTATAACTTTAAAGTCAGGACTGATAGCGACATGGGCTCTTCTGAAATGATAAGATGATAGGACCTTCAAGCTAGTATCAAGGTCAAGTTACTCCAGTGACCTCTGACCTTGAAACATGAAATTAGTATTACTTCAGAACCAGGTCTGATAGATACATGGGATTTTCAGAAATTATGTTGGGATCTACAAGTTAGTATTAAGGTCAAGTGACTCCAGTGACCTTGACCTATGACTTTGAACATTAAAACTTATATAACTTTATTACTGGAATTTATAGAGACATGGGATCTTCAAAAATGATAAGAGAATGCAAACTAGTATCAAGGTCAAATGAATCCTTTGACTTTGATCATTATTTTTTTTTTATTACTTTAGAACTGGGACCAAAAGAGACATGGAATCTTCAGAAATGATAAAAAGATGTTGTGACTTATGAACTAGTATTTCCATTGACCTTGATCATAAAAACTTATTACTTTAGAACCAGGACAGTTAGTGGCTTGAAATTTTCAAATTCAGGGTCTTCGTGAACTAGAATATTTTAAATGACTTTTCTTATCTTCTGTAGTAGTAGTAGTAGAAAGGAAAAGCAAAGCTGTGTACACTTTATTTTTTATTTTTGATAGACGGTGATCAGTAGTAAGAAAAAGTTGGAGCTGTTGAAGAAGAGGCTGACCGAGATTGAGAGCAGGAAACCCTCGTTAGGTCCCTTGTCTCATGTACAACTGAGCCAGTCGGCACCAGGCTCGCCTCAGTCTGAGTAAGTAAGACCTGCACTAGTGTATGAGAGATGGTTGACAGATATTACAGTTTTCAGTCGTAGAGTCTTATACATAATTTGGATAACAACAATCAGGTCATGTCACAAATATACTCAGGTCAAGTTTGTAACGGGTTCAGATTGAGAAAGGTTTTGGCAGAGTTATGCCTCTTGGACTTTTTGAAGAAAAAAATGTAAACAATTCAGTTTCTACTCATCATCATCCGTGGACATTTTGGATTGGAATTTGAGATATAGATCATATAAGTTGCTATTTGGTTGTAATCAAATAATTTTTGGAAGAGTTGAGCCATTTGGACTTTGAAAATTTCAAATTGATAATTATAATCTACATATAATTTCATGCATAAGATATGTAGTATTTGCATCTGCACAATTCTACATCTTGTGAACTACAATTACATGAACAATTTGGTTCCTGACAAAATAGTCCAGACAAATGAAGCATTTAGATAACTGAATTGGACAAAAAAAGAGATGAATAATATGCAAACTAGATGTGTTGGAGTGACACAAATGTCCCCCCCCCCCCCCCCCCCCCCCCACCACCACCACCACCACCAAAAGTAATTCGACCACACTCATATCGGTACTTGACCTGGATATTCTCAAAATATATCTATATCCCAAATTTTAATTCAAAATGTCCATGTGTTAGTACTAGAAGTCTATTTATCTTGATAAAAATCAGTTGTTCAGACGTTCTGATTTTAATCCTATTCTAGAAGTTTAAAACATGCTGTTGTGCAGTTGGTATACTCTGTTTATTTGAAACACACATGTGTAATTAAAAACTACCAATGAACTACATTAATTCAGAAGGTTTGAATCATTTCTTCTGCCTGATCATTTGGTGAGATGGATGAGTTGGGAGTAAAGTTATCCACTTATCGTTAAGCAGCGTAATGGTGGTTTACAAACACTTTTTAGCTCACCTGAGCTATAAGCTCAAGTAAACTTTTCTGATCACCTGTTGTCTATAGTACATCTGTAAACTCTACACATGTTTACTTCTCTAGAATCACTGGGCCAATTTCAACCAAAGGCAATACAGCATCTCTAGGTAAAGGGGAATCAAAATTCTTTATATGAAGGTTTACACCCCTTTCAAAGGGGAGGTAATATTAAACAATATTGAAGATATGGTTCCATCTTTTAAAAATCCTCTCAAGAAACTCTGGACCAAAGAAAAGTGAAAATATCCTCTAAAAATGTAGAGTGAAAATTGTTAAAATCATGGCCCCAAGGGTAGGGTGGAGCCAGTTTTACTTGGGAATATTAGGGAAAAATTCTTTTAAAGTCTTCTTGAGAACAACAGGGCCATGACAAGTTATATCTATGAGCAAGCATCCTCAGGTAGTGCTAAGTTTTGTGAATTTGTGGCTACCAGGGGTTGGATGAGGCCACATTAGGGGATCAAAGTTTTATATGGGAATATATGATAAGTCTTTAAGAATTTTCTTCTTATGAACAGCTAAGCTGTTATTAGTCATTTAAGAAATGAATTTCAGTTTTGTAAATACATGAGGGTATGAACTCTGACGGCATGAAGCATCGCAGTTCATGCCCTCATCGCTGTTCAGGTCCTCATTGCAGTTCAGGCCCACATCGCAGTTCAGGTCCCCATCACAGTTCACACCCTCATTGCAGTTAATACCCTCATCGCAATTCAAGCCCTCATCGCAGTTCATACCCCAATCGCAGTTCATACCCCGAGGTTTTATACAGCATTTAGATATTACTACCCATTTTACATTTAAGGGGAATTTTTAAGAATGCAGTCATGAGCTTCATGGGAATGGGGATGAGGGACATCCATGGAATATAATATCCACAGATTATAACAGCCATATAAATTGATTGATTACTCATTTTATATTGTAAAAGTCTGGCAATTATATAAAATGACTTAGAATATATAAAAATGATTTTTGTTGAAATTGCTCATACAATTTTGTGACGTTTCTACGAATGAAGGGAATTTTTATCCATGGAAGGGGAAATATCCATTTCATGCCCCCATCGCAGTTCAGGCCCCCATCGCAGTTCAGGCCCTCATTGCAGTTCATACCCTCATATTTACTTTCACTGAACTTTTTCTCTTATATTTATTTTGAGATTGACATTGCTTTCAGTTTAGTTTTTAGTTAGGGCTGTTCCAGAAATGATCAAATTAGGGGGTCGGGCGGCAAACGATATTTTTTTTGTGTGGGTGGTCGTATTTTTTCATATTTTATTTGGTCCGTGGTTGGACTGTTAAAAAAATATTTATTATGGGTAGTGGGTAATTTCTATTGTTTTTTTAATTTTGTGCCACGTGGGTGTTGAGTTTTCAGAATATTTTTATTGCCGCTCTTGTCGTGTTGGTTACAAAACGTCGGAGGGAAAATTGAAAACGTGCTTTCGAAATGGGAAATCGGAAGTAACATAGAACTATTCGAGTTGTCGCTCTTTGTAGCGCATAACTTTCTATTTCCATTACGGCGCTCTTTAAATTAGAGGCGCGTTTAGTAGGGTCCCTTGGGACGTGATGGCGGTGAACTCTGTTCTGTAGATTATTACAGTTTACAGTGCATCGATTTTGGGAATATTTTGAAAGCAATAGGTATTCCGTTTTCTGATAAATATAGGCAAACCTTGTTTGATTTATGCGAGGGTACCGATGCGTTATATTTATCAGTCAGTGTGATGGTGATATTATAGAGGCCTCCATTAGAAGATGAACGATTCGTGGAAAAACATATCCATACCCATTTCATGATAATAGCATCGCTTGGACTCCAAATCTTTCCAACATTCCCGCCATAGATGCCTTTGATTGTTGATGTGACATCGTTTCTTCAGAACTACTGTGATACAATGTCGCACAGGCATTACCGCGTCATTGACTAATATGTTGACAGTGCTACCGTTTGAGCGAGCGCAGCTTCATATATGTACATATTTTGTAATGTTCATGCTTTGATCAGGATCAATTTAAACAAGATCTATTTGCAAAATACTCATTACATGAATTTTCTCCCAGGGTTTTTATATTAAAAATCATTAAAACATGTATACATGAATGTGATTTAAATATTTTTATGCTATATATACTTTTTATTTCTGCTACCTTCACTGTGACTTGCTTAACCTTTGATGCATGACCTGTTCTGAACTGTATGTTCTCAGCCTCTACTTCCTTTTTTCTACTCTCAATCTTTTCAAGTTACTAATTGTATGATAAAAATGCCCAAACCTTTCAAGTTTGTAAAACTATGTTTAAACAGCACTGTCTTTGAACACAAAACGCATTTCAATATATCATGAAAATTTAAAAATAAATCGATAAATTCAACTATTTGGCATGTATATGCCTGCCCCCCCCCCCCCCAGAAAACCTATCTAATTAGAAAAATGAAATTCATATGATAATCCCCTTGTAGCAATGGTATGTTCCAAAAGAGAAAATTAGAACAAGTTTTATAATTTTGTACATAATCCTAGTTGTAACACGATGAAGAAATATTTCAGCATTCACATATAATCATTGAATAAAATTGCAACATCATTGATTTCAGCCCCTCTCCTGGAATGCTGTTGTTGTGAGGATACATTAATTAAGATCAATTTACAATTTACAAAACTAGAATTAAGGATTTTTCAGTCGTTAATTTATTTAGCAAGTGGCATGGGGTTGGTTATCATGAGGGAAGGGGGGGGGGGGGTTGTCATCGTGGTTTGCATTACTGGACATGTTAAAAGGAAATGGATTGAAGCACTTGTTATTTTTAGTCGCGGGGAAAAAACCCAAAGATTTTTAAAAAATGTTTTCAATCCGATCGATTTATTTTGTAATTTTTTAAATAGCACTAATTCAGTACCTGTGATCCCTCACATATTCTAACAATTTTTAAGAAGTTAGTCTCCCCTTTTTTTTTTTTTTTATTGTTAGAATAATAAATTCCTATTGAGAATTTAGTATTTTAATCAATTACGTATGCCTAATGTTCACGTAATATGACTTTTAACAAGTATGTATTTAGATCCGCCACTGTCTGCCTTATTATGATGTACGTCAAAACGTAGACATGAGGTCACACATCATCTTAGCCTGCCTTTCATAAACATTGCACTCCATTAAACATTTCGCCTAATGGTGCACTAAATTTTGGAGCTAGGAGGCCACAAGATTAGGATGATATTCCGTGTAAGTTCACTATCATATTCTAAGGTGTGACTTGGCGAGATCTCAGCCATTTTTGACAAGGGACTTCTGGGATTGGCGTCAAAAAATTTTCCTTGTTAGAGGTTGAGATTTATCTCGGATTATTTCCCGCGCTCTTGTCATTAGAGCTTGCGCTCGCTACTAGAATGTTTGTCCCGAAAACCTCACGAGATTTGTACTGTTTTAGTTTTTTAAAATATTTTTGTGGTGGGTCTGGTTAGGTTTTTTTTTTAATTAGATGGGTCATTGTAAAATGAGTTTTATTAATTTGATGGGTCATGGGGGCAATTTTTAATTTCTTTTTTATGGGTACTTGGTATATACAAAAGGTGCCTCCCTACCCCTACCCCTACCCCCCCCCCCCCCCCCCCCCCCCCAATGTATTTATTTCTGGAATAACCCTTACTAATCTGTCCTTGTAAAATTATTAAAGTTACTTTCATAGTAAAGTTTTATTTTTTAAATTCTATTCCTTAAAATTAAGAAATCACTTACTAATTTAAATTGTTAAATTGACAGTGAATTTTGTTCATTTTATGTGCACTGTATTTTGACGTGCAAGTTCACATTCCAGGCTGCTGTTCCAATAAGCCATCTCCCCCCTGATAAATATATTTCATGACTTGTAGAGGCAATGTAAACAAATGGTGATTCGGTAAATGAATATAGATATAAGAACTGCACTTTTGAGCTGTTCATGGTCAATATGAACGGATTTGGATTTGAGGCAAATTAGCTAGTGTGATTCACAGAATTTGCCTCAAATCCAAATCTATTCACATTGACCATGAACAGCTCAAAAGTGCTGTTCAATTCTTCATTAAATGGCATCCCTGAGTTGTGTGGGTTAATCTTGATCCTCTTTGGCTTTAGTGGGGTAATTACATGAGTTGAAAATTTTTCATGGGAATAAAGAGGGTAAAAAAAATCTTGTTGAAGTTTTCTGAAGAATGACAGGTCCAGGTTGATTCAGGTAGCTGTTGTAACCAATAGATCTCTCCCTTTTTTTGTTTACAGAGAGCCAGACAGAAAGCGTCCCAGGCGGGGTGGACTTGTGTCCTATAAAGAAAAACCACTCAACAGGTATTTATGAAGTTGTAAAATGGAAGAAGGGGCAAGCTTACTTACTTAAGAACAAGTTTGATATTTTTTCCATTAAAGAATGTGACAGGTAATACATTTTGTCCCAGTAGGGGATGTAGCTACTTGCTTGTACAAGTATACGTGTGTTTTATCAAGCTTATTACTACACTGTACCCATGTTATGAATAAGGGGAAATTTTAAGGATATAGGGGGCCCCTTGATAATAATAATAATAGATAATCATAGTACAATATGCTTTAAGAAAAAGACACTTTTTAGCTCACCTGAACCGAAGGTTCAAGTGAGCTTTTCTGATCGCTTTTTGTCCATCGTCTGTCTGTCTGTCCATCTGTCTGTTAAACTTTTCACATTTTCGATTTCTTCTCCAGAACCACTGGGCCAATTTCAACCAAACTTGGCCAAAAGCATCCTTGGGTGTAGGGCTTTCAAGTTTGTTCAAATGAAGGGCCATGTCCCTTTCAAAGGGGAGATAATCACAAAAATGCAAAAATAGGGTGGGGTCATTTAAAAATCATCTTCTCAAGAACCACTCGGCCAGAAGAGCTGAAATTTACCTGAAAGCTTCCTGACATATTGCAGATTACAAGTTTGTTCAAATCATGGCCCCCGGGGGTAGTAGGATGGGGCCACAAGGGGGATCAAAGTTTTACATACAAATATATAGGAAAAAATCTTTTTCTCAATAACCACTGAGTCAGAAAAGCTGATATTTACAAGAAAACTTTCTGACATAGTGCAGATTCAAGTTTGTTCAAATCATGGCCCCCGGGGGTAGTAGGATGGGGCCACAAGGGGGATCAAAGTTTTACATACAAATATATAGGAAAAAATCTTTTTCTCAATAACCACTGAGTCAGAAAAGCTGATATTTACAAGAAAACTTTCTGACATAGTGCAGATTCAAGTTTGTTCAAATCATGGGCCCCGGGGGGTAGGATGGGGCCACAAGTGGGGGGTTGGGTTCAAAGTTTTACAAACAAATATAGGAAAAAGCTTTAAAAATCTTCTTCTCAAGAACCATTGGGCCAAAGAAGTTGACATTTACATGAAAGCTTTCTGACATAGTGTAGATTCAAGTTTGCAAAGGGTAGTTTGGGCCATAATAGGGACTAAGGTTTTACATGCAAATATATATGGAAAGTCTTCAGATGTGGGCCAAGGTGACTCAGGTGAGCGATGTGGCCCATGGGCCTCTTGTTTTGGTAATTTCTATTCCAATATTTTGTAGGGGAATCTACCAACTTAGGAGTAGGGAAATGTTTTACCAGTAAATTGGGAAATATTCCTTCTTTGTCAAAAGGGGAAAAGATCGGTCGTACAAAGAATCTTCATAATGATAACTCCCTTGAAGACTACATTATAAAGTTCAAAGTCAATTTCAGAACTAGATATATGCATGTAGTCGCAATTCAGATTTCACACAGTTATGTAAGGTCAACAGAGATTTTGGGGTCGAAAGGTCACAGTCATGAATGGGTTTAATAATAAAGTGATGCCATAGAAGGCACATGTTTTACTATTTTATCCCAGAGAGGAAAAATCCTCAAAGTAAAAATATCATTATTGAAAGTTTATGGTTAGAAATGATGGCATTTTTAGATTGGAAGTTATAAACAAAGCAGATAAACATTCTGTGTCAGATGGAGAAAGAAGCTTAGTGTTTGGGCCACAGATGATCCTTAGTTAATAATGAAATGTAACAGTATTTAGTTTCAATAAAAAAGACATTTGCTCTCTCAGCCCCGTATTTCCTACATGAAATGAAAAATATTTATTCTTCACAAGATTTAAAGGTCAAGGTCATACAAATTGATGGCTTCGGAAGATTCCATACCAATCTATCCCGAAAGCACCAGACCGTCAGATAAAACTGATGAAAATCGATTTGGACCGATTGAATTTTCACCTGTCCAAAACTTTTATCATTAATATTGATCATCGACTATTTGTCCAAATATCCTGTCATTATTTTTCTTTTTCGCAGACTGCCGTAGAGAAAAAACGTTGGAATGCTCTATACATGTAAAACAACAACAAAATGCATGCATATACATCATACATGTTGATCTGTGATGCCATTGTTTCCAAGAGTTGATTTGCTTTTATCATTATTTGCAGCAAAATAAGAAGAGGAGATCCATTCTTTCAGATAACCTGAGTTAACTCTGACATTCCATGAAACTACAGTAAATTTTTACCATGTGTTTCACATGGATTCATTGAAAAACTATTTCATTAAATATGCTCATAGTATTTTTAGCTCACCTGAGCCGAAGGCTTTTAAAAGTGAGCTTTTCTGATCAAAATTTGTCCATTGTCTGTCGGCGGCGGCGTTGTAAACTTTTCACATTTTCATCTTCTCCAGAACCACTGGTTCAATTTCAACCAAACTTGGCACAAAGCATCCTTGGGTGAAGGGCTTTTAAGTTTGTTCAAATGAAGGACCGTGCCCATTCAAAGGGGAGATAATCACAAAAATGAAAAAAGAAAAAGGGTAGGGTCATTTGAAAATCTTCTTAAGAACCATTGAGCCAGAAGAGCTAAGATTTACATGAAAGCTTCCTGACATGGTACAGATTCAAGTTTGTTCAAATCATGCCCCTTGGGGTAGGTTGGGGTCGCAATAGGGATCAAAGTTTTACATGGGAATAATTAGAGAAAATCTTCTTCTCAAGAACCAATGTGCCAGAAGAGCTAAAATTTACATGAAAGCTTCCTGACATAGTGCAGATTTAAGTTTGTAAAAATCTTGGCCTGTAGGGGTAGGTTGGGGCCACAATAGGGACTAAGGTTTTACATACAAGTATACATGGAAAATCTTCAGATATATGGGACAAGGTGACTCAGGTGAGCGATGTAGTCCATGGTCTTCTTGTTATTATTTATTATGATAGTTTCTTATGAAAATTAACTTGTATAGAAATTAACCTTTTTATTGATCATTTTAAAAGATGTAACTGCAGGAGCAATTATACTTGCATGTATTTATGCGACTTTATAAATCTTTGAAAAAAGTTCATTGAGGTCACATTTCTGTTTCCAGAAAATGGAGTTACTTCCCTTGCAGTAAAGGCTGCAGATACAAATTGTCAGAGCAATGAATACAGGACGATTGGATAGTTATGTATCTTAAGTTAGAATTTCTGCCGTTGGAATATTATATGTTATAGTCCCCCTGTAAAATGTTTGTAACTCTGTAGTGTTTAGGTGGGAAGTACAGCGGAATCAGCCATCCATGACTGCTGGTTATTATATGTTATTGTGTAAATTTAAATTGTATTTCTTTATGTGTGTGTATTAATTTTCAGTGATGTAACTACAAGATATGTACATACAATTTATTAGTGTTAGAATTGTAATTTTCGATCTTTTGAAGAGGTATTGAGGGGGGGGGGTCTCAGTGGTTTTATTATTTTACACAAGTTGTTCGTTGTTGCACGATGTAGCTTGAAATTTCGTCATGATCATTTGTTTCTCGCACATTCAATCTTGGAAGTATTCCCATGTTCATAGTACAAAGTCCCAAGTTCATGTAAGCTTCTCTAATCATAGCTTATTCATTGATTCATTCATCTGCTGCAGAATATCTGCATGCATAGTAATCAAACTTGGCATAAATGCTGCTGTAGTGGGTCTGTATAAGTACATAATAACCTTTGAACATCTAAAATAACAGTCGTGGCATCCGATTGGTTGAAAAAGAAATTAATTTCTTTTATGGAATGGTGCTGCCTTGTCCCCAAGCGTGGCACGAATGATTCACTAGTGACCTTTAATATTTTTTCATACCGGAGTCTTTGTTGCCCTCGACCATTATCCTAGCCTGGAGGTTATAAAACTCTTACTGTACTCAGCCATATCTGTTTTGAGTAAAACTCTGAGCAAGCTCCGAAGCATACTCAAAAAGTCTTGAGCATGTACTCAATTTGAGTATGAGAATGATTTTATAAAAAAGTTTTATAACCTTCACTCTTGAGTATGAGTACGATTTAGAGTATTGAGTTTGAGTGTGAAAACTTGCTCAAAAAAGTTTGTGATAAAGTTTTATGACCTCCAGGCCTGGTTTGTGATAAAGTTTTATGACCTCCAGGCCTGGCTTGTAATAAAGTTTTAAAACCTCCAGGCCAAGTTTGTGATAAAGTTTTATAACCTCCAGGCCTGGCTTGTAATACAGTTTTACAATCTCCAGGCCTGGCTTGTAATAAAGTTTTATGACCTCCAGGCCTGGTTTGTGACAATGTACTTTGTGTGGTTCTCTGGATTCTTTCCTAGATTGTCCTAGGCAAAACACAAATCATCCCCAGATATAAGGCATGCAGCACTGATGAGTATTACAGATTATAGCTGTTTGATGCAATAAAGTCAAATTAGGCATGAGATTATATTTATTATTCCTTATATAGACATATAACTCCTCATTTTACATACATTATTCAGTATAAATGTTGTGGTATAAATGTTACATGTTCTGTTTTAAAGATCAGATCAATGTATATTGTTTGGCAATACCCTTTTTCACATTGGCTAAGGATGGAAAAAAGAGGATGTATATGTACAATGATATTTTGAAATTGATACCTTTGGATTACTTTATTTAATTTTTTTTAAGAATGCATTTTTTTAATTTTTTTTTTAAAGAAAGTAATCTAAAAACAATTTAGAACCCCTGCTAGACTTGAACCCACTATCAACAGATCAACAGCTACATATACTCAGCTAGGCAATTAGATTTAAAAGGAATATACAAGTTATGCAAATATTTATATTCACATTCATGGAAGTCAGCCATTTATAAGGATGTGTTATTCCTCCTTAAATGACAGATTGATTTCTTTTGTTCAATTTTTGTTTTATGACTGCCATTCTGAGTGGACTAAGTCAGAATCATGGAGTTGTATGTTTTATTTCTTAGCCATTTTTTATTTCAAACTATTTTTATTGGAGTGACCAACGGTAGACTGTATAATGTACATGTATTGATAAAGGTAACAGGTAATTTCCAATTTCTGTGAACTTTGTGTTTTATAGTTCATGCATGACTACTAAATATATGTACAATAAATAGAAATCTTAAAATTGTATTGTGTTGTGATGCATTGTAGTTAAAACACCCACTTTCCAATATGGAACTTTCGGGATGTGCCGAAACAACCGATTAGACTTGACGTTTATACACCGCTGTCACGTGATAGTAAGAAATTGTAGTGCCAAGTTGACATCGATACAACTGGTGTTTCGCTAGCAGACGGTCCGTAAAGAGGTATGCACAGTCCCATGATGACGATCCAAGTCACTATTGGTGCTTAGTACTTGGATGTAAATTAGATGGAAGGAAAAGGGTGCATTTAGACGTGTATCCTTGAATGCAAGATATTCTTTAGATTTGTTTTCCTCGCGAACTCACATAATTTAATCAAATGCATTTTCTTATAAATGGTTGTAGTGATTCCTCTCTTTGAAAAATAGCATTTTGATACAGTAACTTGATAGCACTTGAAGTATTCCATGCTTGTTTGCTTAGTTGTTATTGTAATCCGGAAGTGACATGCCCTACAAATGACGTTCCATGTGCGATAAAAGTCGGAGCGGCTCCGTATCTTGAAAGTCCCCTATTACATGTACATTAGAATTGTTTGAAATGAAAGATTTTTATTTTATTTTTTCAAATTGTATCATAGTGCTATGTGTTTTTCCGTTCCTAGAAGTTGTTCACTAAGTTCTCTGATATTGTTCAGCAGCTCCAATGTATGGTGATACAGGACAGTTTCATTGTATGGGTGATACAGGACAGTTTCTTTATATGGGTGATACAGGACAGTTTGTATGGGTGATACAGGACAGTTTCTTTGTATGGGTGATACAGGACAGTTTCTTTGTATGGTGATACAGGACAGTTTCATTGTATGGTGATACAGGACAGTTTCTTTGTATGGGTGATACAGGACAGTTTCTTTGTATGGTGATACAGGACAGTTTCATTGTATGGGTGATACAGGACAGTTTCTTTGTATGGGTGATACAGGACAGTTTGTATGGTGATACAGGACAGTTTCATTGTATGGGTGATACAGAACAGTTTCATTGTATGGGTGATACAGGACAGTTTCATTGTATGGGTGATAGAGGACAGTTTCATTGTATGGGTGATACAGGACAGTTTCTTTGTATGGGTGATACAGGACAGTTTCTTTGTATGGTGATACAGGACAGTTTGTATGGTGATACAGGACAGTTTCATTGTATGGGTGATACAGGACAGTTTCATTGTAATACAGGACAGTTTCATTGTATGGGTGATACAGGACAGTTTGTATGGTGATACAGGACAGTTTCTTTGTATGGGTGATACAGGACAGTTTCTTTGTATGGTGATACAGGACAGTTTCATTGTATGGGTGATACAGGACAGTTTCATTGTAATACAGGACAGTTTCATTGTATGGTGATACAGGACAGTTTGTATGGTGATACAGGACAGTTTCATTGTATGGGTGATACAGGACAGTTTCTTTGTATGGTGATACAGGACAGTTTCATTGTATGGGTGACACAGGACAGTTTCATTGTAATACAGGACAGTTTCATTGTATGGGTGATACAGGACAGTTTGTATGGTGATACAGGACAGTTTGTATGGTGATACAGGACAGTTTCATTGTATGGGTGATACAGGACAGTTTCTTTGTATGGTGATACAGGACAGTTTCATTGTATGATGATACAGGACAGTTTGTATGGTGATACAGGACAGTTTGTATGGTGATACAGGACAGTTTCTTTGTATGGGTGATACAGGACAGTTTCATTGTATGGGTGATACAGGACAGTTTCATTGTATGGGTGATACAGGACAGTTTCTTTGTATGATGATACAGGACAGTTTCTTTGTATGGGTGATACAGGACAGTTTGTATGGTGATACAGGACAGTTTCATTGTATGGGTGATACAGGACAGTTTCATTGTATGGGTGATACAGGACAGTTTCTTTGTATGATGATACAGGACAGTTTCTTTGTATGGGTGATACAGGACAGTTTGTATGGTGATACAGGACAGTTTCATTGTATGGGTGATACAGGACAGTTTCATTGTATGGTGATACAGGACAGTTTCATTGTATGGGTGATACAGGACAGTTTCATTGTATGGGTGATACAGGACAGTTTCTTTGTATGGTGATACAGGACAGTTTCTTTGTATGGTGATACAGGACAGTTTCATTGTATGGGTGATACAGGACAGTTTCATTGTATGGGTGATACAGGACAGTTTCATTGTATGGTGATACAGGACAGTTTGTATGGTGATACAGGACAGTTTCATTGTATGGGTGATACAGGACAGTTTCTTTGTATGATGATACAGGACAGTTTCTTTGTATGGGTGATACAGGACAGTTTGTATGGTGATACAGGACAGTTTCATTGTATGGGTGATACAGGACAGTTTCATTGTATGGGTGATACAGGACAGTTTGTATGGTGATAGAGGACAGTTTCATTGTATGGGTGATACAGGACAGTTTGTATGGTGATACAGGACAGTTTCATTGTATGGGTGATACAGGACAGTTTCATTGTACGGTGATACAGGACAGTTTCTTTGTATGGTGATACAGGACAGTTTCATTGTATGGGTGATACAGGACAGTTTCTTTGTATGGTGATACAGGACAGTTTCATTGTATGGGTGATACAGGACAGTTTCTTTGTATGGTGATACAGGACAGTTTCATTGTATGGGTGATACAGGACAGTTTCTTTGTATGGTGATACAGGACAGTTTCTTTGTATGGTGATACAGGACAGTTTCATTGTATGGGTGATACAGGACAGTTTCATTGTACGGTGATACAGGACAGTTTCATTGCCTATCATCTCGTGAATCAGATACTGAAGAGAAGTTTCCAAATTCATCAATGACATCCTTGCATACTCAATAAAATGTAATTTATCTTAATATCTTGTTTTGCAATAAGGAGATCTATACATGATCTCACCTTTATAAGTGAACTTAGTTCATTCAGACAAATTTAAAGCTGACATGAATTCATGAGTATACTTGATTTATTGTGTCTTGTTTAATGTCCCTCTTGAGAATTTTTCATTCATATGGAGGTGTCACCAAGAACGGTGAAGGGCTTCAAATTTAGCCCTATGCTCGGCGCTTACGGCCATTGAGCAGTGGGGGTTCTTTAGCGTGCCACGGGACATCTGTTCTTAAGGTCATCTCCGAAGACATTCACACCTGATGCTGAGCGTTTGGCGATGGGACTGTCACTACCTGTTTCGACTTGGGTCTGTCGCGGCTGGGATTCGAACCCCGATCTTCTGCATGCGGGGGAGTATACTAGAATTCTTGGTATCTGTATTATTTCCATGTTTATCAACAATGATGCACATATCAACACTTCGTGCAAGTTGCATCCCTTTTATGCAATCTTGTGGTTAGAAATAGTATTTCCCTACTTTGGCCTTTGTAATTTTAGGTTCGAAAGAGCGTAAATCAACGAAGATATTTCAGAATCACTTACAGGTACATGCATGCGATAATTTAACTGTTTTTACAAGGTGGACAAAATTTGTAGAAGTTTGGACAACAACATAGCTTTAAAGGGGCAAGGACACGATTTTGATCGTGTCCATGCCCCATTAAATTAACTCTTTCTCTCAATCAATGAATAGACAACATATCGTAAAAGCTTCAATGCATTTCCGAGTATTGTACCAAGGTTATTGCAAAGATCAAAAGAACTCTGCGGCCATTATTCTACGATATACTTTCATACGTATTAACTGATTATGAGAAAATTGATACACATCTCTCTTGCACTATGAGTGTTGCGAATGTAACAATAAAGTCGATATCTGATAATTCCAATTCTATAATCAATTAATATATGTAGCAAAGTCAATTTATTGACAAATATTTGTCATTCAGTATAAACCAATCGTCTGCATTCTGTAAACATTGTGATGCACAGAAGTTTTTCTTGAACTGTACTCAAAGCAATTTACATGTATATCATCCGTTGACACCAAACTAAATACTTGAAATTTAATTTTTTTCAAAATAGATTTAGAATAACCTTACCATCTCACCTTTTTCGTCCGCAAAAAACAAACAAACCCCAAAACAATATAAGCCGTTTCGGAAACTGCCATGACGTCACAGTGACCTAATTCGTAGCTATATAAGAAAACGATCGGCTGTATATTTCTGAGCCCTAGTAGAATAGAAATAAAGTTCTTGTTTTCGTATATGTTGCAGGATAACATTGGTCTCGAAATTAAAAACAACGTTTCTCAACCTCAGGAGTTATCCTGCAACATACACAAAAACGGGATCATTATTTCTTAATAATTCCCTTTTATATGTATATAATTATGTTTGTGTGTAATTAACTCACAGGCATCTCTTGGAATATGTACCTTTCCACCCCCACCCCCCCTTTATACATATACATGTAGTTACAGATTGTAATGATGGATATTTCCCCATGAATGTGCTGTGGTTGTATTTAATAGTATTGATTGATTGTTTTCCGCCACACTCAACAATTTTTAGCCAAGTTGCGTAGCAAATCTCGGCTTTTAAATTGGCGAAGGATGGGTGGGCGGGCGGCGTCCACAATTAGCTTGTCCGGTCTCTAACTTTCATACTTTTTTGGTGCATCTTTGTGAAACTTACATAACATGATCACATCCAAAAGAGGAAGGTTCCTATTTATTTTGAGTTCAAAAGATCGAGGTCACTTTGTCACTAAATGCCATAGATTTGAGCTTGTCCGGTCTCTAACTTTCACACTAATTTTCCAAACTGGAACTCGGCCATAGATGCGTTTTATTCAGCTAGCTGGTGGCGGCTTGTTCTTATTTGTGGAAGAGAGAACCCAGGTACAATGTACCTGGAAAGAGACCACCGACCTTCCGAAAGTAAACTTTCTCACTTACCGGCGCGAGCGGGATTCGAACCCGCGCCGACCGGAGGTGAGAGGCCGTGTGATATTGAGCGCGATGCTCTAACCACTCAGCCACGGAGGCCCCTTATTTAATATTAAATTCGTTTCCAATCGATATGATTCCCTGTGGTTTGTACAAATTCAGCATTCTGATAATAATACATGAGCAATTACGAAATATATTTTATTTCTGGAAATACATAAGGGTATGGACTTTTTTCAAATGAAATTTACATTCTATGAAAGGTGAAGATAACAAGCTGATCAATCTCCTATCTCCTATAAGCTATACAAAATAGAGAGTTGGGCAAACACAGACCCCTGGATATACACGTACCAGAGGTGGGATCAGGTGCCTAGGAGGAGTAAGCATCCTCTGTCGACTGGTCACAGCCGTTGTGAACCTTATATCTTGATCAGGTAAACGGGAGTAATCCGTAGTCAAAATCGGACCGAGTGTGCCAAGAACGGTCTAACAATTGACATGACACACGTCAGACAGCATTTGACCCAATGATAGGTTGCATTGGCCAACTAGATTGTTATAATGACCATAGACTTTGCGAAATGCTGACTTTAAACGAGACTGTTGAAATCCCTGCACCATCAACCTGTTTGTCAGTAGCCTGCCTCGATTTAAAAACTGGTCATACGCAGAACAAGCTCTTGCGTATAAAATCAGTTGTTAGATTATAAACCTCATATGTAGGTGATAATGGAATATTGCTACATAATTATGGGAAGTTGACGATAGATAAGCTGAAATCATCCCGTTTATCATAAAGTTTAGTTAATATCTATTTTCAATAAAATATCTAAGTATGAAGCAGAAGTGGATGACTCAATAGTGTATTTTATTTCGAGTTTGCAGGGATATATCAAATCGACATTTGAATGAAAATGATTGTTAATAGATAAAATGTCGATATATCTAAATGTCGTATTGTTAATAGATAAAATGTCGATATATCTAAATGTCGCATTCTGGACTTTCATTTCAGTCAGAATTCCCATAACAAGTTATATTGACAGTTCTCTCTTTTGTTTGTATGGAGTGTATTTATAGAATGTCGGAATTCCCAGAACAAGTTATATTGACAGTTCTCTCTTTTGTTTGTATGGAGTGTATTTATAGAATGTCGGAATTCCCAGAACAAGTTATATTGACAGTTCTTTCTTTTGTTTGTATGGAGTGTATTTATAGAATGTCGGAATTCCCATAACAAGTTATATTGACAGTTCTCTCTTTTGTTTGTATGGAATGTATTTACAGAATGGCGGAATTCCCAGCCAATTAGACTT
Source organism: Ostrea edulis (assembly GCF_947568905.1). Lineage (NCBI taxonomy): Eukaryota > Metazoa > Mollusca > Bivalvia > Ostreida > Ostreidae > Ostrea > Ostrea edulis. The sequence continues at coordinate 30,917,104 of NC_079173.1, forward strand.
GCTATATTTATCAACAAGTCTATTATATATATGCGCAATGTTCACATCTACAGCACATTCATGGGGAAATGCCATTTGTAAAGAGATCAAAGGCAAATAACATGGGCAATATATAAATGCATTACATGTTATTGACACGAGTACTGCAAAATATTTGCATGCACATACAAGGAAAGCCATTCCTTCGCGTTTGATCTAAAATTATCAAAAACTGTTATAATACTAATTTAGGGCATGTTTAGTGCAGTTTCAGCAATGCATGAAATTCTAAAATGAGATTTCAGATGTGCACCCTTCGAGACTAGTTAGAATTTAAATTACACGACCTAGTTTGCCAATACAACCTACCTGTGGGTTAGATTCTGTCTGACGTGTTGGGCCGTTCTTGGCACACTGATTCTGCTGGTCGACAGGGGATGCTTACTCCTCCTGGGCACCTAATCCCACCTCTGGTACGTCCAGGGGTCCGTGTTTGCCCACCTCTCTATTTTGTATTCCTTAAAGGAGTTAGGAGATTTACCACCGTTCGTTGTTTTCACCTTTTCACATGTAACTATCATATGGTAAGCAAAGCAATGAAAAACAACTGAATATCATAAATGGTCCTAATAAATTAACACAAAACTAGCTATCCCTGACAATTCCCTAATATTTCAATGTGTGTAAAAAGGTGGGAATATCGGACAGTGATCGATCTTATAAAGGTGGAGATATCGGACAGTGATCGATCTCATAAATCTTATAAAGGTGGAGATATCGGACAGTGATCGATCTCATAAATCTTATAAAGGTGGAGATATCGGACAGTGATCGATCTCATAAATCTTATAAAGGTGGAGATATCGGACAGTGATCGATCTCATAAATCTTATAAAAGTGGAGATATCGGACGGTGATCGATCTCATAAATCTTATAAAGGTGGAGATATCGGACAGTGATCGATCTCATAAATCTTTTAAAGATGGAGATATCGGCCAGTGATCGATCTCATAAATCTTATAAAGATGGAGATATCGGACGGTGATCGATCTCATAAATCTTATAAAGGTGGAGATATCGGACAGTGATCAATCTAAAAAATCTCACAAAGGTGGAGATATCGGCCAGTGATCGATCTCATAAATCTTATAAATATGGAGATATCGGACGGTGATCGATCTCATAAATCTTTTAAAGATGTAGATATCGGACAGTGATCGATCTCATAAATCTTATAAAGGTGGAGATATCGGACAGTGATCAATCTAAAAAATCTCACAAAGGTGGAGATATCGGACAGTGATCGATCTCATAAATCTTACAAAGGTGGAGATATCGGACAGTGATCAATCTCAAAAATCTTATAAAGATGGTGATATCGGACAGTGATCGATCTTATAAAGGTGGAGATATCAGACAGTGACCGATCTCATAAATCTTATAAAGGTGGAGATATCGGACAGTGATCGATCTTATAAGTCTTATTAAAATGGAGACATCGGACAGTGATCGATCTCATAAATCTTATAGTGTAAAGGTGGAGATATGTTACACCCTAAATCGTCGCCCCATCCCAAATCGTCGCCCTAGCGACGATTTGGGAGAAGATTGCACTATCATTAAGGAAACGATTTGGGATGTACTATAGTACACCCCAAATCGTCACCCGCCAATATTTCATTGGCGTTTTTAAGATAGATTACACCGAATATTTTTATAGTGCTCCTTCTTATATGCGGGAAGGGTGGTTTCACTTGGTCTATTTGTCTGTGGACCCGCACTCATATCTCTGGTGTTTGTCGACCTATTCAAGCTATTGGGCTGAAATTTTGTATGTAGATTACAAGTGACCCTCTGACATGCCTCCCCAAAAATGAGAATTCTGGAATGAGAGTTTAAAACGCCGCGAGCTGTTTACAATTTGTAGCAACTCTGCAATATCTCTGGTGTTTGTGAACCGATATGTTGGTTACATGTGTTCCTGGCATGTGCTTCCCGTAACATGAAATCTCTTGAACGCGAACTCAAAGTGACAAGAGCTGTCATAGCGAACTATTTTTTATTGTCACTCTGGTGTATGTGAACCGATTAAGCTGAAATTTTGCATGTACGTTATATGGGACTAAACATATATATAGGTTTCATTTCAGAGAGAGAGAGAGAGAGAGAGAGAGAGAGAGAGAGAGAGAGAGCGCAACGAGTCAAACAAACAAAATTTCGAAAAATAAAGAGGAAGGATGTGTTTCTCAAGGTTTTCACGAGTGTCCAACAGACGTACTCTGATATAATCTGAGGTCACTAACATCTCTGCGGTGCACAAGACCTAACAACCCCATGATCAGCAGAATGACCCTACAACAAAAGGCAAAATGATTCATTGTCGGACATCTCTCTCTCGGGAAGAGTGGGCGAAAAATATCACATAGACAACAATGACACCACCACCACCATCAACAAATACAACTCTTTCAATACATGTAGTAACAACACCACTAACAACCAAAACAACAATAACAAATATTGTGATCATAATATATCTGTTTAAAAAATTATAAAACAGAACAAGTAATAGACGAAGTAGAAGATTAGAATGTCTTGCTTATAGGGTCCAGAGAACCTTTGCGGTAATAGCTGGACCACAGAAGAAGAAAGAAGCTGAGAGGAAAAAGGAGTTAACAAACAGGGCCAGTTTGTATATAAATGCTGTTTCCAAATGGTTACAGCAAGGGGGACAACAATTTGGGGTGTGAGGTTATGCCCAAATCGTCGCCACCGCCGATTTAGGACGGACGACAATTTAGGGTGTTCCATAAGAAACTCCAAATCGCCGGCGACGATTTGGGGTGTAACAGAGATATCGGACAGTGATCGATCTCATAAAGATGGGGATATCGGACAGTGATTGATCTTATAAAGATGGAGATATCGGACAGTGATCGATCTCATAAATCTTATAAAGGTGGAGATATCGGACAGTGATCGATCTCATAAATCTTATAAAGAGTACAAAATCAGGAACAGAAGAAACACAGACCAAAACCAGGAGTCGAGGAGTAAGCATCCCTTTTGACCAGTCATAATCCGCTGTGGGCCGTCAGTTTTGATCAGGTAAAATGAGTAATCCGTAGTCAAAATCATTTGTAAAGAATGGCCTAACAATTGGTATGAAACGCGTCAGAAAGCATTCTACCTAATACTAGGTTGCATTTGCAAACAAGATCATTTACATACCAATGCGAAATGTCGACTATAAATGAGATTAAAACTCCTGTAACGCCAACTTCTTTATCAGTAGCCTGCTTTGGTTTAAAAATTGATCATGTGTAGAACACCCTCTCCTGTATCAAACTAGTTAGGAGACATACGCAGAAGATAATGGAATATTGCTACATAGAGGTGGGAGAATCTATAGTCATCCTATTTATAATAAAGTACTTTGAGTGTGTGTATTATAAATAATATATGATAAAAATATCACAAAGCCGATAGAGAATTATATTCGACTAGTTTCTTCAGGAGTAAATGAATATTGCTTAGTTACACATGTACACAGTGATTGTAGACATTGGATAGGTATATAATATATATTTACATGTTCTGATGTGTGTGTGTGTGTGTTTGTGTGTTCTGATCACTCATGCTTCTATTGGGATGATCGAGCGAGTGTAAAATCTTTACAATAATGTTGCAAATTTCATCAGAAATTATTAGATTCGAGTTTCTTCAAGTCATTTTCCTTTTGTTCCATGAAACCAAGAAATACGTTAAGACCGAACAAAATTCGCAGTGGAGCAGTATGATCAATGGGCCTCTTGTTTTATGAAAAAATAAGTTTCACATCCCTAGTAAAAATCGAGTGCAGCACTTTCTTCATATTTCTATACCTACACTAACGAAATGAAATATACAAATCAGAAAATGTGAAAAGCAATACGTTATTGATAATTTTCAAGTGTTTCAAATTATTTCCTTCTTGACTATTTAAATCACAAGGAAATTTCAAATGCTGGACTTTCGATTTGATCCTCTAAATAGTTTATGGGGAAACGATCACACAAGAATCAAGACAAAACACACTTGTGAATTTTATGCACAATGTTTTATTATTGCACAAACCCTGTACAAATCTTTCACTTGTTACACGAGAATTTACATCTTTCAAAAATAAAATGAACATTAAAAAAATTAAATTTAAAACTTGTATAATGTTTATCAAAGTGACTGACATAATGATCCACTGATAGAGACAGATACTGATGTATTATGCAAAATTCTTGATCAGTAGTAGTAATTGGGGTTATATAAAATTAAATGCATTCAATTTCATACCTAGTCCCATCTTTTGATATACACAATAAATTTTGGGCTTTTTTTCTTTACTTACACAGCAGTGGTAAACAATTTGTAGAAGCCATCATAAAAGCACACTCTCAATGCCTCTTATTATTCTCTCTGCATAAAGATCACTTTATTTGTCCAGATTACAGTGAGGGTAGGGACATCAGTTTCTTAATTTTCCTGAATCTCTTGCCATCTTTCCTAGATGATGCATAAAACCTCTGATGCTGACAAACTAACATTTTATGTTACTATATTTAAGGAAATGATGTTCGAATCGCCTTACTTTATTACCTTTAAGTAAATGATGTTCGAATCACCTAATTTTATTGTAAGCTCAAATGAACATGTATGTCCACTCTAGCTGGTCTGGTACACTTGCACCAATATATCGTGAATAATTTGATTGCAGAACATTTACACCCTTTCATATATACATATGTATATTGGGATACTAATGACATTACTAGCTGTTTCTGTCAGCTAAATAGCATGTTAAGTTTATTATAAACGATGAACTTGACATTTTAATTACTAGAGTCTTGTATGTAAAGAAAAGACATGGTAAACCTGATGCACTGACATTGCTCGATGCTGCGTTTCTACTTTTTTTTTGTAGCTTGCTACATATGATAACATGAATGGTGATTTAGTAATACTGCATTCAGATATCGGATTGTTTGCACTAAACTGCAACATTTATAACCAATTCCTTCCATTCAACACAAAAACTACCCTTACCTCTATTCACAAAAAATTGCATAACTTCGATTTTTCTTTTCACGAAAAAAGGGTGGCATTACTTTGGATATGATGGGAGGGGGGGGGGATCGCTTGAAAAGGCGATGTTATACAACTTGCACACGATAAGCAATTAAATGTAGATTTAAATATAGATATGTAGTGTTGTCATGGTAACTTTTTGAGTCAACAAAGAATGAGTGGGAGTACTAACGAACTGTAAGCAATGTTTCTATCACTTCCTTATTGGTTATTTCTTAATGTTAATTCATTGCCCGGATTTCCCTGTATTAAGACATTTTAAATCCTGCGATATAAAAGCTGACACAACTGTTACTCGTGAATGGATTATCTAGCATCAAATTTGGACTTAAATCACAAACATAAGACAACTTCTTGTTAACTTACTGTTATAGTATGCTCTTCAAATCATACTGTACAGCGAGGGATTCATACTTAAAGCGTATCAAATTTGTCTCGTTCTACTTATCAGCACTCTATAATGACGCACAAAAATACAATCAAATTATTTGGCAAAATACATGTAATTAAAGTACACTGCTGATGTCACAAAATACATGTAATTAAGGTACACTGCTGATGTCACAAAATACATGTAATTAAGGTACACTGATGTCACACATTTTGATTGAGACATTGAGGTGTGTGTAATCATTATTACAAAGAACAGCAAGACATCCCACAACATAGAGTAAACAAGCCATAAGCACTCGACTATGAACAGATGCATGCCACTTAATGCTCAATGACTCATCACCACAGCACACTGCAGCTTAGTAAAATTATACAAAAGTATGTACTCTTGAGTTTGGATGTTTGATAAAATGAGAAGATATCCCCGTAGGCCACTTTCAAACTGAGTCATACTCAGAATATTGCACACTTCAAAGTCATATTCTTATCAACGTTTAAATAATGTCTGCACACTTCAATGTCATATTCTTATGAACGTTTAAATTCTGTCAACATTTCAATGTCATATTCTTATGAACGTTTAAATTCTGTCAACATTTCAATGTCATATTCTTATCAACGTTTAAATTCTGTCAACATTTCAATGTCATATTCTTATGAACGTTTAAATTCTGTCAACATTTCAATGTCATATTCTTATCATTTAAATTCTGTCAACATTTCAATGTCATATTCTTATGAACGTTTGAATTCTGTCAACATTTCAATGTCATATTCTTATCAACGTTTAAATTCTGTCAACATTTCAATGTCATATTCTTATCAACGTTTAAATTCTGTCTGCTACAAAGGAACAGGGACACACAAATTTAAATTTTGTCCAATGGAGAATGCATAATCCTTACGATAGTGACCTTGAATCAGAATTATGTCACACTTTCAGGTCATAATCAACAATGGAGACGATAATGCAGAGCTTGCAGAAGAATGAACTCTCGGGTACCTTGACATTTTTCATCTGACCTTGAGATGAGAGGACAACCAGGCTATATCGTTACAGAAATAGTTTGCAAACATATGCTTTCTACAAAATCTTATACAATTTTCTTAAAGTGGCCTTCACATAGCCAAATTTACCTTGACACATGACATATCACTCTGTAATAAAGCATCATCTTTGCTTCAAGCATATCTTTCTCTGTTGCAAAGACATGGCTTGGACAAGATTTAATACCTTTTCCCATAGTGACCTCAACATTGTTGAAACGACTTTGTAGTATGATCACAAGGATTTCACATACCCCACCTTTGGCGTGACCGCCGTGCAGAGCTTTTCTGCTGCATTTGTACATGAATACCTTTACTCCGTGATCCATTTACATCTGTAGTAGGATCACGAGAAACCTTCATGTCAATTTTTGTGTCGAGTATCAGCCTACATTCTCGTTATGTTGCAAACAATTGGTAAAATCTACAGAGCATTTTTTTTTTTAAAATCTTAAAACAACCACAACTTTCTCAGAATTGGGTGAATCTATTTGAAAATTCTCAAGTAACAAGGAGCAATGAATGGTATAACCTTTTCACAAATGTTGAGGGGTAGAAACACAACAACCAATTAATAGCTTCAAAGAAAAGAATTCCTGTGGATGGACGAAGGGATGAGAACTAAGTGATTCTGGTGTACCCTCAAAACTTGGTGGGAGTGTGTGTATAATAATGAGTTCATTGAAACATTCTTTAAAATTAACGTGTTCTTAAAACACAACTTTGTGTTACAATAAGAGAGTACAATAACAATTGTGATGTCAGTATAAAAATACAAGCTTCTCATTCAAAAGTTAAATCTCAACATTGTTCATCCCATCCATTAAAAATGAATCCCTTTAATATCTTTAACAGAATGACATTTTCATGATGTGTGTATAACTAGTTCACATTGAATGCACTGGGCGGGTACTATAAATACACAAAGCACTGGCGTCCAATCAATGAGTTAGATGAGTCTCACGACTGCGCTTTGGGGGAGGGGGTGGGGGTTTACTACGTTTGACATTACCATCACTAGCTAACCCTGCCAACAGTTCAGGGGGAGGGGGAGGAAGGTCGTTAATGTCCATAATTCCATCACACTCCTGAAAATTCTCATATAATGGTGAGTTGTGTACATTTGGCACTGCATTATCTTGGTCTTTGACTTTGGCTAAATCAGAGGACAGTCTTGTAGTTTCACTACGTTTGGGTGGAGGTGGTGGCACCCCCTTTTTCACAGGAGCACTATTTGGCCTGATCTGCTCAGGTTTGTGATTATGTGGGGTGATCCCATTGGTCAGTGTAGTTGTAGCACCATTGATATTTTGCATGTTAGAACTCTGTCCCCCGTCACTTGGTTTTGGTAGAGTCTGAGGTGGTACCTTCTTGCTCCCTGTACTTGAACGTTTTGATAATTCATCTAAGAATGGCAATGTCTTACCAATATCTTCTTGTCCTGGAGACATTGGCTGAGGGTTGGGGGGAGGGGGAGGGTAGCACTGAACAGACCCCCCTGAAGTTCTGGATGTGTTGCTCCCTGTAGAGACACGACTAGCTTGAGATCCTGGTCGTACTCGGACCTGGTCAAAATGTTCGTAACCATGTGCACTGTTTCTCATCTGTGGTGAATGAATCATAGGTGGGGACATGGGACTTACTGGAGACAATATTCCAGGGCTGGCAGATGACCTAGTGACCCCACAAGACAAAGGTGGGGGGTACTTTTTCTGTTGGCTAGTAGGTGGTGGACTGGCCATAGACACAGCTGGAGGAGTTGGTGGGGCCACAGCTACAGAAGACTTCGATGACCCTGATGTGACTTCTGGTCCTGACTTCGGGGCATTTTTGATCTGGCCCATGGCACCTGACTGTAAGCTTACATATTGATTTTGCAACAATGGCATGGCAGGAGGCATTGCCAGCACTCCTCTGGGGGTAGTGGGTGAGGACTCAGATGGACATGGGGAGGATGCATTGCTTTCACAATCCTCTGACAAACCATTACCCTGCTTCATCATCGGGTTGGAGAGACTTGTGAGTGGGGGTGGATGAAATGGCAAGGTTCCTGGTGAAGGGGGTTTCGCCATTGGCCCTGGTGGTGGCATGGGAGGGGGTGGTGAGTGGCTTAAATTCTGAGGCACCTTAGGTGTAACAGATTTAGGTGCTGCCACAGTATGCTTTGACAGTTTTTGTTCTTGATATATTAAAGGACCCTGTGGCCTACCTCCTTGCTCAACGTGAGAATATATTGCCGCTGGAGGTGGTGGAAGGTCTGTGCGATATTCCCAGGGATCTATAGGTGCTGATGTGGGGGATATTACTTTATGATGCGATGGTGGAGACATGACCCTTCCGTGAGAGGGAGGGGGTGGAGATTTAAACCTCTCATGTGGAGGTGGGGACATGCATCTCTCTTGAGAAGGATCTGAATAGACCCTTGGAAGAGGAGGAGACATGGGCATTTTAGGCATCGACATCTGACCTGCCATATGATGGGGCGGGTGGTAGGGGTACGTGCTGGTGGGCACAAAATTTTCATTTCTCTGCCACACTTCCTCATCCTCTTGTATGCTCTGATAATTTAGGGGGCACTTGAGAGGAGGAGGCGACGGTGCGGTTCGATGTATGAGAGTATGCTGAGGTGACACATTCTTATGAGTGCTCTGCTCTCTCTCTATACTGCCATCTGAACTCTTCCTCTCATGTCTCTGAACAGAGGCTCTCGATTTCTCCTTCTCACTGAGTTTTGTTAAAGAAGGCTTTCTTTCATGACCACCGGTTCGAGTGTCTGACTCACAGGAAGAAATTGAACTTCCCTCCATGGCTACTTGCACCATTTCGGAAATCTGACGTGTAGTTTCCGTGGTCACAGGAATTCTCGCCCGAAATTTCCCACGAGAAGCAGATGAATTAGAACTGAGTCTACTTTCCCCACTTGATGTGGAGTCCTCACTAGAGTCTGTAGATGCACTGGTGATGGAATCTCGATGTCTCACCCTCATCTCGGAATCCGAGTCTGCGTTAATAACACTAGGAGTATTACTGAATGACACACGCTTTGTGTGGGTTTTCTGCAATCCACCACTAGGCGGCAGTTCTAAGGAACTTTGACTACTGAGTGTTGTTTTCCGTGATTCTGGTCCCACGAGATCTTCTGAGTGATCCAATACACTCCCACTTGAAGTAAAACTAGAATTTTGTACATACACTATAGAATTTCTGGAACTAGGGTCTGGCATAGACAGTCGACTGTCTTTCACATCCGGATTTAATTCTAATGTTTCACTTGGTACTTCTGAAACACTACTGCGCATTTCACGGTAATCCCACATTTGAATTTCATGTCGTAGTTTTTCATAGTTATCCAGTAGTTGATGTCCATACTGAAATAAATACACAATAAAATTAAAACAGGTTCTTTTTCATTTCTTAAGTATAGACATCAGGCTATTCATGTTCTTTTTCATTTCTTTAGTATAGACATCAGGCTATTCATGTTCTTTTTCATTTCTTAAGTATAGACATCAGGCTATTCATGTTTTTTTTCATTTCTTAAGTATAGACATCAGGCTATTCATGTTCTTTTTCATTTCTTAAGTATAGACATCAGGCTATTCATGTTCTTTTTCATTTCTTAAGTATAGACATCAGGCTATTTACCAAGATCAATTTACATTGCATTGTTAAAGCAAATAAGATGTTTTTGAAAGTACTTTATCTCCAATTCAAATGATAAAAACTGTTAAGTCACCAAAACAAGAATACGGAAGACCTGTAGACTTTACTCCGACCGAATATCCGCCTCATCAATTAACTTCCATAATAAATGCTGTCCTTAAACAAATCACTTCCAACATTACACATTATCTACACTTTATATATAAGATAATCTGTACATGTAATGATGTTTGGACCATCCTTTATCCTGCTGCAACGATGACGACATATTTACTAGATAGTCACCCAGATTTATTCAGAAAACAAATTTATATCACATGTAACAGTTGCTCTTCTGTTGAAGATAACCACACTGTTAACATGTAGTCTATCTATCACTACTAAGCTTCATCTTTAAAAATATGAAGTGGGTTCAATGTGCGACATCAAAACACTCTATAGGAAAAGTTCCAAATTGTTCGCCCTTCACAAATGAAGATAGAATGGGACAAATCTGCCAACCCTTTCTCTCAAGCAATGCAAACCACACCAATGCAACTCCTACATTTTGGAAATTAATATGATCTAAAATAAAACATTCTTGCAAATACAGAGCACTTTAGTGTCCAAATTATAATCCTACAGGAAATAACTTCAAATGTGTACATCCTGAACAGACATCTCCCCGACTACAAACACTAGCACGAGCCAGCACTACCCTGACACATCCATCGCATCCTCGGAAAAACTGTCACGTTTGATACACAATATATAATACAAACCTTTGTTCTGTTTTGAGCAAATATGTCATGAAATTATTTTTGATGAAAACTCCTGATTTCTCCTCTAGAATTTCCTCCTAATATGATCACTATGTAATTCCTCTACTTGCAGACAAGTATTCAACATGGACATCTCAAAGATTTTATCACTGCAACATGGACATTTTACACAACAACTTTCCACAATGAAGACCAACACTTGCACAAATGTCTCCTCCCTTCTCCTTTAAAGTTTTATACGTTTATGAATATCATTGAAAAGTGCATTGTTTTTCTTTTCAACAGGAAACTAGTCTATGAACTCGGAAGTTGTAAAGTGGTTTGCCTTGATTGAACTCGGTGAAGAGAATGGAGCGCTACATTCACGTGATAACTGTTTGACAATACGTCCCCCCCCCTTCCTCGCCTCCCAAATAAAAACCACTACCTAAACAAAGTTTGATCCACTTAATTAATCCATCTGTCTATTCCTTTCTATATATAAAATGGAATGTACATGCTTAGTATTTCTAGTTCCCCATAAAACTGATACATCATTTGTAACAGGAAGTACACAATACCTTGGCTATCCGTATACCCATAATCCACTGGTCCAGAGCATTTTTGTTCTCAGTACAGAAGTACCTGATGTATTTTGACGTCTTCTTTTGGATCTGTGGATGCTGTGAATAGAAGAAGGTCAATTAACTGATCTACAGATAACTTATATCTAATACACATCAGTGATACTTCTCACTCTCAATGCACACAAGGTATATCTCTAGACACTCCAATTTCAAAGAACTTGTAACTCTTTAATTCATTAGTTTCATTAATCGCTCATTTCATGACATATACATCTGCTGTAGTACTGCAACATTCATTGAACATTCATCAAACTTACAGCTACAGATCCAGCAGTGATACTCTCATATCTATGTCTTTACTTTTACTGATTTCCTTTCACTTTACCTACAGCTACAGATTCAGCCGTGGTACTCTCATATATATAGGTCTTTATTTTATTTTTACTGATTTCCCTTTACTTTCACTTCACTTTTTATTACCACTTCTCTAATTAAGACGCATAGAGACATTAACTGAGTCTCGTACTTGTAACCTTCTCCTCTGTAACAGTTTATGAACATCACTGTATAATTTCATCACTATCTGATAAACATCACAGGTATAATATCATCACTATCTGATAAACATCACAGGTATAATATCATCACTATCTGATAAACATCACTGTATAATTTCATCACTATCTGATAAACATCACAGGTATAATTTCATCACTATCTGATAAACATCACAGTACCATTTCATCACTATCTAATAAACATCACAGTATAATTTCATCACTATCTGATAAACATCACAGTATCATTTCATCACTATCTAATAAACATCACTGTATAATTTCATCACTATCTGATAAACATCACTGTATAATTTCATCACTATCTAATAAACATCACAGTATAATTTCATCACTATCTGATAAACATCACTGTATAATTTCATCACTATCTGATAAACAACATTATGCTGTAATTTATTTAGATATACTTACTTACGATCATAATTTTACCACTCAAAATGGAATCTTATGCATGTACATGGCTCATTTAAAGGTTGCTATGGGTGTGTTTTATGACCTTTGGATGTGGGTGTCTAAAGACTTATGGGTGAAGGTGTGTCTATTGACCTATGGGTGTGTCTATTGACCTATGGATGTGTCTAGAACATCACTACTTAAGTTCTACTCCACACAAGTCAGACAGAGAGTGGCAATCTGTTGATTTCGATGAAACTTGACGTTGTGATACCCTTTTCTTTGAGGATAGAAAATATAACCTGAATTTTTTTCTTGCACCTGTTTGGTTTCTATAGTAATGATGACAAAGTTTAAGACATATCTACATGTACACGTATTCAAGCTCTAATATCCCAGCTAAGTATTTCATGGTGTAATTGTGGGATATAAGAACTAAATAATGCACAATTAACTCTGATACAGTTGTTCTAAAATCAATTATTTTAATGAATTAAGAGTTTAGGGTTGTTCCAGAAATTATCAAATGGGGGGGTCGGGCGGCAAATGATATTTTTTGTGTGGGTGGTCGTATTTTTTCATATTTTATTTGGTCTGTGGTTGGACTGTTAAAAAAATATTTATTATGGGTAGTGGGTAGTTTCTATTGTTTTATTTTGTGCCACGTGGGTGTTGAGTTTTCAGAATATTTTTATTGTCGCTCTTGTCGTGTTGGTTACAAAACGTCGGAGGAAAAATTGAAAACGTGCTTTTGAAATGCTGCTTTCGAAATCGGAAGTAACATAGAACTATTCGAGTTGTCGCTCTTTGCAGCGCATAACTTTCCATTACGGCACTCTTCAAATTAGAGGCGCGTTTAGTAGGGTCCCTTTGGACGTGATGGCGGCGAACTCTGTTCTGTAGATTATTACAGTTTACAGTGCATCGATTTTGGGAATATTTTGAAACCAATAGGTATTCCGTTTTCTAATAAAAATAGGCAAACCTTAGTTGATTTATACGAGGGTACCGATGCGTTATATTTATCAGTCAGTGTGATGGTGATATAGAGGCCTCCAGGCGCGGGCTCCATTAGAAGACGAACGATTCGTGGAAAAACATATCCATACCCATTTCATGATAATAGCATCGTTTGGACTCCCAATCTTTCCAACATTCCCGCCATTGATGCCTTTGATTGTTGATGTGACATCGTTTCTTCAGAACTACTGTGATACAATGTCGCACAGGCATTACCGCGTCATTGACTAGAATGTTTGTCCCGAAAACCTCACGAGATTTGTACCGTTTTCATTTTTAAAAATATTTTTGTGGTGGGTCTGGTTATTTTTTTTTAATTAGATGGGTCATTGTAAAATGAGTTTATCAATTTGATGGGTCATGGGGTAATTTTTTATTTTTTTTTATGAGTGCTTGGTATATACAAAAGGTGCCTCCCGACCCCCCCCCCCCCCCCCCGCCCCCCCCCCCCCATGTATTTATTTCTGGAATAGCCCTTAAAGAAACTGTTGGTATAAAAGAAAATTAGTTATCGCCAATCTTAATACTACCTGCAGATTTGTAACTCTCGATCTTACGGAATCATTTGAAGCTGCGAGTTTCCAGGTCACATTTAATGATAGTTTGAAGGTATGTTTGGACACAAGGTATAGTGGGAAAATATGTTAGGAATTTTTTCATATTCAATTTTTGAGATGACAATGCAATAATACAACGATATAAGGTTTAAACAATGTGATTTCCCCCCCTGTGCCGTAAATCTATGGTTTTATGAAAGGGGTGGATCTGTAGCTCTCTGATCTACCTTAATATTTCCTCAGAAAGCTACAGATCTGCAGCTATCTTAATACCTGGTTAATGTCCACGAAAAGAGAGATTTTCAATCTTTTTTTCAACATTTTAAAAGGTAAAAAAAAACTTTTAAAAGTCCTTTCCACAAGAGACAATTTAAGAAAAAAATACTTCCTATCTAACCCATAATTTTCAGTTACATATTTTGAAAATTTGAAGTTAATTTTCAGAAGAAAAAAAATAAGAGAACATTGAAAATTTCACAAAATTTTTTCAAATATTGAACCATTTTAAACTTTTTTCAGTGAGATAACCATTTCCGGTCTCATTTACATCAGTATCAACCCATAAAAGAAATACACACGATAAGACCTAA